>NW_023045146.1:0-45180 GCF_011762505.2 Arvicanthis niloticus | reverse complement strand
TCGTGCACAGTTGAGAGGATGTCCCTGTGGAGGACAGTGGAAAAGATGTCCCTGTGGTGTACAGTTAAGAGGATGTCCCTGTGGTTGACAGTGGAAAGGACATCCCTTTGGTGGACAGTAGAAAGAATGTCCCAGTGGCGGACAGTGGGGAGGACATTCTTGTGGTGGAAGGTGTAAAAGACCTCCCTGTGGTAGACAGTGGGTAGGACATCCCTGTGGTGGACAGTGGGAAGGAAATCCCTGTGGTAGACAGTGGGAAGGATGTCCCTGTGGTTTAGAGTGGAAAGGATATCTCTGTGGTGAACAGTAGGGAGGATGTTTCTGTAGTAGACAGTGGGAAGGATGTCCCTGTAGTGAGGATGTTTCTGTGGTGATCAGTGGGAAGGACATCACTGTTGGGAACATTGGGAAGGACTTCCATGTTTTGGATAGAGGAAAGGATGTCCCTGTGGTCCACAGTTGTGCTGACATCCCTGTTATAAACAGAAGGTTGTCCCTGTGGTACACAGTGGGGAGGATGTCCCGGTGGTGAACATTGAGAAGGACATCATTGTTCTGGACATTGGTGAAAATGACCCTGTGGTGGAGAGTGGTAAGGAAGTTACTGTGGAGGACAGTGGGGAGGAATTATCTCTGGTGGACACTGGGCAGGATGTCCCTATTGTGAACAGTTAGAAGGACATCTCTGTTGTGGATAGTTCAGAGGATGTCCCAGTGGTGGACATGGGAAAGGATGTCACTTTGGTGGACAGTGGGAAGGGTGTCCATGTGGTGGACAGTGGAAAGGACATCCCTGTGGTGAACAGTGTGGAGGATGTTTCTGTGGTGGACAGTTTGGAAGACATCTCTATTTTTGACAGTGGGAAGGACGTCCCTTTGTTGGTCAGTGGAAAGAACATCCCTGTGCCTGACAGTGGGGAGGACCTCTCTGTGGTGGACAGTGGTTAGGATGTCCCTGTTGTAAACAGAGGGGAGGACATCACTTTTTGGACAGTGGGAAAGGCATCTCTCTGGTGGACAGTGTGAAGGAATTTCCTGTGTTGGACAATAGGGTGGACCTCCCTGTGGTGGACAGTGGAGAGTATGTCTGTGTGGTGGACATTGGGAAGGACATCCCATGGTTGAACAGAGAAAAAGACATCCCTTTGGTGGACAGTAGGGAGGATGTCCCTGTGGTAAAAGGAGGGGAAGACTTCCCTGTGGTGGATAGTTGGGAGGATGTCCCTGTTGTTTACAGTGGAAAAAATATTCCTGTGGTGGAGAGCAGGGAAGAAGTCTCTGTATTTGAGAGTGGTAAAAAAGTTCCAGTGGTGGACAATGAGAAGGATGTCACTGTGGTGGACAGTGATTCGGACATCCCTTTGGTGGATAGTGGGAAGGACGTTCCTTTGGTGTACAGTGGATAGGACTTTTCTCTGGTGGACAGTAGAGAGGATCTCCCTGTGGTAAACAGTGGATAGGAAGTCCCTGTGGTGGACAGTGGGGAATATGTCCCTTTTTTGGATAGTGGGGAGGACGTTTCTGTGGTAGACCGTGGGAAGGATGTCCCTGTTGTAAAGAGTGAGGAGGATCCCTCTTTGGAGGACAGTGGGAAAGACGTCCTTTTGCTGGACAGTGGGGAGGACATCCCTGTGGTGGACAGTGGTGAGGAACTCTGTCTAGTGGATAGTGGGAAGGACATCACTGTGGTGGACAGTGAGGAATACATCCCTGTGTTGAAAAGTGAGAAGGAAGTCCCTGTGGTGGACAGCAGGGAGGAAGTCTCTGTGGTGGACAGTGGAAAAGATATCCCTCTGGTGGACAGTGATGAGGATGTTTCTGTGGTAGACATTTGAAAGGATGTCACTGTGGTGGACAGTGGACAGGACCTTACTGTGGTGGAAAGTAGGAAGGAAGTCCCAGTGGTGGACAGTGGGGAGGATGTCCCTGTGTTAGACAGAGGAGAGGACCTTCCTGTGGTAAACAGTTTGTAGGAAGTCTCTGTGGTGGAGTGTGGGGAGGGTGTCCCTGTGGTGGACAGTGGCGAGGCCCTTCATGTGGTGGACAGTGGAAGGATATCCCTGTGGTGGACAGTGGGGAGGATGTCACTATTGTCGACAGTGGGAGAACGTTTCTCTTTTTTGCAGTGGGAATTACATACCTTTGGTGGACAGTGGTGAGGACATTTCTGTGGTGGACAGTGGGGAGCATCTCACTTTGCTGGACAGTTTGGAGGACATTTCTGTGTTGGACAGTGGGGAGTAGGTCCCTGTGGTGGACAGTTGGTAGATCGTCACTCTGGTGGACAATGGAAAGGAGGACTCTGTGGTGGACAGTGAGGAGGATGTCCCTGTGGTGGACAGTGGGGAGTATGTCCCTGTGGTGGACAGTGGGTAGATCATCCCTTTGGTGAACAGTTGGAAGGACATCTTTTGTGGATAGTGAAATAAACGTTCTTGTGGTGGACAATGGGTAGGAACACACCCCAGTTGGACAGTGGGAAGGATGTCCCTGTGGTTTAGAGTGGAAAGGATATCTCTGTGGTGAACAGTAGGGAGGATGTTTCTGTAGTAGACAGTGGGAAGGATGTCCCTGTGGTGAACAGTAGCGAGGATGTTTCTGTGGTGATCAGTGGGAAGGACGTCACTGTGGGGAACATTGGGAAGGACTTCCATGTTGTGGATAGAGGAAAGGATGTCCCTGTGGTCCACAGTTGTGCTGACATCCCTGTTATACACAGAAGGTTGTCCCTGTGGTACACAGTGGGGAGGATGTCCCTGTGGTGAACATTGAGAAGGACATCACTGTTCTGGACATTGGTGAAAATGACCCTGTGGTGGAGAGTGGTAAGGAAGTCACTGTGGAGGACAGTGGGGAGGAACTATCTCTGGTGGACACTGGGCAGGATGTCCCTGTTGTGAATAGTTAGAAGGACATCTCTGTTGTGGACAGTTCAGAGGATGTCCCAGTGGTGGACATGGAAAAGGATGTCACTTTGGTGGACAGTGGGAAGGGTGTCCATGTGGTGGACAGGGGAAAGGACATCCCTGTGGTGGACAGTGTGGAGGATGTTTCTGTGGTGGACAGTTTGGAAGACATCTCTGTTGCTGACAGTGGGAAGGACGTCCCTTTGTTGGTCAGTGGAAAGAACATCCCTGTGCTTGACAGTGGGGAGGACCTCTCTGTGGTGGACAGTGGTTAGGATGTCCCTGTAGTGGAGAGAGGGAAGGACGTCCCTTTGTTGGACTATGGGAAGGAGGTCCTTGTGGTGGACTGTGGGAAGTACATCTCATTGGTGGACAGTCGGAAGGACGTCCCTATGGTTGATTGTGAAAAGGATGACTCTGTGGTGAACAGTGGTGAGGATGTCCCTGTGGTGGACTGTGCAGAGGACATTCCAATGGTTGACAGTGGGTAGGATGTCCCTGTGGTGGACAGTGGGTAGAACCTCTCTGTTATTTACAGTGGAAAGGACTTCCTGTGGTGATCAGTGGGAAGGATGTTCCTGTTTTGGACAGTTGGAAGGACTTCCCTGTGGTGGACAGTGGGGAGTAAGTCACTGTGGTGCACAGTTTCGAGATCGTCTCTGTGGTGGACAATGGGAAGGAAGTCCTTTGGTGGATGGTGGGAAGGATGTCCCTTTGGTGGACAGTGGAGAGGACGTTTTTGTGGTGGACATTGGGGAGGACTTTTTGTGGTAGACAATGGGTAGGAAGTCCCTGAGTTGAACAGTGGTGAGAACCTCCCTTTTTTGGACAGTTGGGAGGATGATTTTTGGAAGACTCTAGGAAGGATGTTCCTGTGGTGGAGAGCGAGGAGGATCTCTCTTTGGAGGACAGTGGGAAAGATGTCCCTGTGGTGGATAGTATAAAGGATGTCACTGTGGTGGAGAGTGGGGAGGATGTCCCTGTTGTGCACAGTGCGAAGGACTTCCCTGTGGTGGGCAGTAGGGATAATGTCCCTGTGGTGGTGAGTTGCAAGGACAAATCTGTGGTGGAAGTGGGAAGGACATCTCTTTGGTGGACAGTGGGAAGAATGTCCTTGTGGACATTGGAGACAGTGGAGAGGACATTCCTGTGCTGGACAGTTGGAAGAAATCCCAGTGGAAGACAGTGGGGAGGACCTCCCTGTTGTGGACAGTGGAGAGGACATCCCCGTGGTGTACAGTAGGAAGGATGTCACTATGGTGGCCAGCAGGTAGGACCTCTCTGGAGTCGAGAGTGGGGAGGATGTCCCTGTGGGGAACTGTGGGAAAGGCATACCTGTGGTGAACAGTAGAAAGGACATTTCTGTGCTGGGCAGTGGGAAAAAACATCTAAGTGGTGGACATTGTAAAGGACGTTTCTATGGTGGACAGTGGAGAGGACCTTCCTGATGTGGCCAGTGGTAAGGAAGTCCTATTGGTGGACAGTGGTTAGAACATTACTGTGGTGGACTGTGGGGAGTACGTTCCTGTCATTGACAGTGGGGAGCATGTCCCTGCTGTGGACAGTTTACAGGATGTCTCTGTGGTGGACAGTGGGTAGACTTGTCTGTGGTGGTCAGTGGGAAGAACGTCCCTGTGTTGGACAGTGGGGAAGAAATCTCTGTGGTGGACTGTGGGAACTACATACCTGTGGGGGACAGTGATGAGGATATTTCTGTGGTGGACAGTGTAAAGAACGTCCCTGTGGTCAACAGTGGAGAGGACTTTCCTGTGGTGGACAGTGGGAAGGAAGTCCCATTAGTGCAGAGTGGAAAGGACATCACGGTGGTGGACAGTGGTTAGGATGTCCCTGTTGTGGACAGTGGGAAGGATGTCCCTTTGGTGGACAGTGGGGAGGGTGTCCCTGTGCTGGACAGTTTGGCAGATGTCCCTTTGGTGGACCTTGGGAAGGACATCCCTATGGTTGACAGTCGAAAAATGTCCCTCTTATGAACAGTGAGGATGACATCCCTGTGGTGGACTGTGGGGAGACCTCCCTGTGGTTGATAGTGGGTAGGATGTACCTGTGGTGGACAGTGAGTAGGACCTCTCTGTGGTGGACATTAGCAAAGACGTCCCTGTTGTGGACAGAGGGAAGGATGTCTCTGTTGTGTACAGTTAAAGGATTCCCCTGTGGTGGACAGTGGAGATTATGTCCCTGTGGTGGACAGTTGGAAGGAAGTCCCTGATGTGGACAGTGGAGAGAATATTTATGTTGTGGACAGTGGGAAGGATGTCCATGTGTTTGGCAATGGTAAGGACGTCCCTTTGGTGGACAGTAAGAAGGATGTCTTTGTGGTATGCAGTTGAGAGGACATCCCTGTGGTGTACAGTAGGAAGGACGTCCCTTTGGTGGATAGTAGAAAGGATGTCCCTGATTTAAACTGTGGTGAGGACATCGTTGTGGTGGAAAGTGGGGAAGACCTCAATGTTGTAGACAGTGGGTAGGACTTACCTGTGGTGGACAATGGGAAGGATGTCCCTGTGGTGGAGGGTGATGAGGATCTCTCTTTGGAGGACAGTGGGAAAGACA
Organism: Arvicanthis niloticus; assembly: GCF_011762505.2. Classification (NCBI taxonomy): domain Eukaryota; kingdom Metazoa; phylum Chordata; class Mammalia; order Rodentia; family Muridae; genus Arvicanthis; species Arvicanthis niloticus. Next base: position 39,703 of record NW_023045146.1, on the reverse strand, counting down.
TTCCTGTGGTGGACAGTTGTGAGATGATTCTGTGGTGGACAGTATAAAGGACATCACTGTGGTGGACAGTGGGGAGGATGTCCCTTTTGTGCACAGTGTGAAGAACTTTGCTGTAGTGGAGAGTGGGGATTATGTCCCTGTGGTGCAGAGTTGTGAGGACATCTCTGTGGTGGACAGTGGGAAGGACATCCCTTTGGTGGACAGTGGGAAGGACGTCCCTGTGGTGTACAGTAGAGAGGACATTTCTGTTTTGGACAGGGGACAACACGTCCCTGTATTGGGCAATGGAATGGATGTCCCTGTGGTGGAAAGTGGGGAGGATGTCCCTGTGGTGGACTGAGAGGAGGACAGACCTGTGGTGGATAGTGGGAAGGACGTTCTTTTGGTAGACAGTGTAAAGACCTTTTTCATGGTGGACAGTGGGAAGGATGTCCCTTTGATGGACAGCAGGGAGGAAGTCTCTGTGGTGGAGAGTTGGAAAGATAACCCTCTGGTGAACATTGATGAGGATATTTCTGTGGTGGACAGTTGAAAAGACATCACTGTGATGGACAGTTGAGAGGACCTTCCTTTGGTGGACAGTGGGAAGAATGTTCCTTTGGTGGCCAATAAGAAGGAAGTCCCTGTGGTGGAGAGTGGGAAGTATGAATCCTTGATGGACAGTCAGAAGGATGTCCCTATGGTGGACTCTGGAATTGACATCCCTGTAGTAAACAGCAGGGAGGACCTCTCTGTGGTGGACAGTGTGGAGGACATCCCTTTTGTGGACAGTGGAAAGGGTGTCCCTGTAGTGCACCATGGTGAGGACCACCCTGTTGTGCACAGAAGGATGTCTCTGTGGTTCACTGTGTTGATCATGTCCCTGTGGTGAACAGTGTGTAGGACATCACTGTGTTGGACAATGGTGAGGACGACCCTATGGTGGACAGTGGTAAGGAAGTCCCTGGGGTGTACAGGGGAAAGGAACTCCCTATAGAGTACAGTGGGGAAAACATCCCTGTGGTGGACAGTGAGAACAATGTCCCTGTGGTGGACCGTGTGGAGGATATCACTGTGATGGACATTTGTGAGGATGTCCCTGTTGTGGACAGTGGGAAGGACTTCCCTTTGTTGGACAGTGGAAAGGATGTCATTGTAGTGGATAGTGGGGAGGACGTTACTCTTTGGAAGTTGGGGAGGTGCTCCCTGTGGTGGAGTGTGTCTAGGACGTCCCTGTGGTGGATGTTCCTGTGGTCGACAGTGGAGAGGGTCTTCCTGAGGTGGACTGTGGTAAGGAAGTCCTAGTGGTGGACAGTGGTTAGAACATCACTTTTGTGGACTGTAGGGAGAATGTCCCTGCAGTGAACAGTGGGAAGTGAGTCACTGTTGTGGACAGTGAGAAGGACATCCTTGTGGTTGACAGTGGGGAGGATGTCCCTGTTGTGGACATTTGGGAGGACGTCCCTGTTGTGGAAATGGGAAGGACATCACTTTGGTGGACAGTGAAAAGGGCATTCCTGTGGTTGACAGTGGAAAGGACGTCCCTGTGATCTACATTGGAGAGGACTTTCCTGTGGTAGACTGTCGTAAGATAGTCCCAGTGGTTGACAGTGGTTAGGACGTTATTGTGGTGGACAGTGTTGAGGATATTTCTGTGGTGAAGCATGGGAAGGACGTCCTTGTAGTGGACAGTGGGGAGAATGTCATTGTGGTGGATAGTATGTAGGTGTGGTGGACAGTAAGAAGGATGTCCCTGTGGTTTACAGTTGGGAGAACGACCCTGCTGTGGACAGTTAAAAGGAAGTAACTTTGGTGGACAGTGGGGAGGACTTCCCTTTGGTGGACAGTTGGGAAGACATCCCTGTCATGACAGTTGGGAGGACGTCCCTGTGGTGGACAGTGGAGAGGATTTCACTGTGGTGATGATGGCTTGTGTACAGTAGGGGAGGACGTTCCTGTGGTGCACTCAAGAACATCACTTTGGTGGATAGTGGTAAGCATTTCCCTGTAGTGGAGAGTGCAGAGGACATCTCTGTAGTGGATAGTGGTTAGAACATCCATGTTGTGCACAGGAGGATATCCCTGTGGTGCACAGTGTGGAGGACATCTCTGTTCTGCAGTGGAGGATGTCCCTGTCATGCAGAGTGGAAAGAATGTTCCTGTGGTGAACAGTGGGAAGGACGTCACTGTGGTGGAATTTGGAAAGCACGACCCTGTGGTGGACAGTAGGAAGGACATCCCTGTGGTGGACAGCAGGGAGAACCTCTCTGTGCTGGACAGTGGGTAGGATGTCCCTGTGGTGGACAGAGGGAAGGATGTCCCTGTGGTGCACTGTGGGAAGGACGTCACTTTGGTAGACTGTGGGAATGACATCCCTGTGGTGGACAGTGGGAAAGATGTCCCTCTGGTGGACAGTGGGAAGGACGTACCTTTGATGGTCAGTGGGCAGGACATCTCTGTGGTTTACATGTGGAAGGACATCCCTGTGGTGGACAGTGTGGAGGACCTTCCTGTGGTGGACAGTAGGAAAGACATCCCTGTGATGGGCAGAAGGGAGGACATCACTGAAGTGAACAGTGGGAAGAACGTCCCTGTGGTTGACAGTGGGGAGACCTTCTATGCAGTGAACTTTGAGGAGGACATTGCTGTGTTTTATAGTGCAGAAGGACATCTGTGTGGTGGACAGTGAGAAGGAAGTCTCTTTGGTGTACAGTGGGGAGAATTTCACTGTGGTGGTCGTCCTTGTGGAGAGTTGGGAAGAAGTTTCTATGGTGCAGTGGAGAACATCCCTGTGGTGGATAGTGGGAAGGATTTCTGTATCGTGTTGAGTGCAGAGGACATCTCTGTGTTGGACATTGGTGAGATCATCCCTTTTGTGCAAAGGAGGATGTCTTTGTGGTGCACATTTGGGAGGATGGCACTGTGGTTTACAGTGGGAAGAACATTACTGTGTTTTCAGTTGGGAGGACATCCCTGTGGTAGACAGTGGAAAAAATGTCCCTGTGATGCACAGTGGTGAGGATGTCCTTGTGGTGCACAGTGGAGAAGATGTCCCTTTGGTTAACAGTGGGAAGAATGTCACTCTGCTGGATATTTTTGAAAAAGTCCCTGTGGTGGACAGTGGTAAGGACATCCTTTTGGTATACAGGAGGACAACCCTGTGGTGGAGAGTGGGGAAAACATTTCTGTGGTGTCCACTGGGGTGGATGTCTCTTTGGTGGATGGTGGGAAGAATGTACCTGTTGTGGGCTGTGGGGAACGCATCCCTGTGGTGGACAGGGTGAGGGATGTCCCTGTAAAAAACATTGGGGAGGACGTTATATACTTTCCACTGTCCACCGCAGGGATGTCCACCACACTGTTCACAACAGGCATGTCCTTCCCACTGTCCACCACAGAAAGGTACACCCTGCTGATCACAACAGGAACGTACATCCTAATGTCCACCTCAATGATGTCATTTCCTCTGTCCACCACAAGGACATTTTCCCACTGTCCAACACATGGTTGTCCTCCCCATTGTCCACCAGAGGGACATGCTTGGCACTGTAAAACACACAGAGGTCTTTCCCAATGTCCACAACATGTATGTCCTTCCCAAAATCCAGAATATAAATGTCCTTCCCACTGTCCACCACAGGGACCTTCTTCCCACTGGTCACCACAGAGAGGTCCTCTATACTATACACCACAGGGATGTCCTTACCACTATCCTCCTAAGTGACGACCTCTCCTCTTTCCACCACAGGGACATCATTCCCATTGTCCACCACAGGGAGTTTCTCATCAATGTCCACCAGAGGGACATCCTTCCCACTGTTCACCACAAGGAGGTCTTTCCCAATGTCCAAAACAGGAATGTCCTTCCCACATTCCACAACATATAGGTCCTTCCAATGTTCACCACAGGAACCTCCTTCTCACTGTCCACCACAGGGAAGTCCTCTCTACTGTCCACCACAGGTATGTCCTTTCCACTGTTCTCCACAGGGATGTTTTCCACACTGTCTACAACAGGCATGTCCTTTCCATGGTCCAACACAGGGACCTTATTACCACTGTCCACTACAGGGAAGTTTTCTCTACTGTCCACCATGGGGATGTCCTTTACACTGTCCACCAAAGGGATGTCCTCCGTACTGTCCACAACAGGCATGACCTTCCCACTGTCCACCACAGAAAGGTACATTCGGCTGTACACAACAGGAACGTACTTCCTAATGTCCACCTCAATGATGTCCTTTCCTCTGTCCACCACAGTGACATCCTTCCCACTTTCCACCACATGGTGGTCCTCCCCACTGTCCACCAGAGGGACATGCTTGCCACTGGAGAAGACACCGAGTTCCTTCCCAATATCCACAACATGGATGTCCTTCCCAAAATTCACAAATGTCCTCCCCACTGTCCAACACATGGACATTCTTTCCACTGTTCACCACAGAAAGTTCCTCTCTACTGTCCACCACAGGGATGTCCTTACCACTGTCCAAACCAGTGACATCCCCACTGTCCACAAACGGGAGGTCCTTCCCACTGTCCACCAAAGAAAGGTCCTCCCCACTGTCCACCACAGAAATGTCCCTACCACTGACCACCTAAGTGACATCCTTCCCTCTTTCTACAAGAGAAACATTCTTCCCACAGTTCACCACTAGGAGGTCTTTCCCAATGTCCACAACAGAGATGTTCTTCCCACAGTTGACAACATAAATGTCCTTCCCACTGTCCACGACAGGGACCTACTTCCCACTGTCCACCACAAGGGAGTCCTCTCTACTGTCCATCAAAGTGATGTCCTTTCCACTGTCCACTACAGGGCTGTCCTCCAAACTGTCCACAATGGATATTCTTTCCACTGTCCACTACAGGGACATACTTTTCACTGTCTACCACAGGGAGGACCTCCCCAATCTTCACCACAGGTAGGTCCTCTCCACTGTCCAATACTGGGATGTCATTTCAACTGTCCACCACAGAAATATTCTCCCCAATGTCCAAAATAGAGATGTCCTTCACATTGTCCACCACAGAGACTTTGTACCTACTGCCTTCCACAGGGACATCCTACCCACTGTCTACCACAGGGATTTCCTTCCCACTGTCCACCAAAGGGACATTCTTCCCACTGTCCACCATAGGTACATCTTTCAACTGTCCACTACAGAGACATCCTCCCCAATGTCCACCACAGGGACATCCTCCCCACTGACCACCACAAGGACGTTCTTCATACAGTCCACCATAGTGTAGTTCTCCCTGTTGTCCACCAAAGGAATGTCCTTCAAACTGTCCACCAAAGGGTCGTTCTTCCCACTATCCTCCATAGGTACATCATTCAACTGTCCACCACAGAGACATCCTCCAAATTGTTCACCACAGTGACATCCTTTTCACTGTTCACCACTGGGACATTTTAACCACTTTGCACAGCAGGAACATTTTCCTGTGCACAACAGGGATATCCTATTTATTGTGCACCACAGGGACATCCTTCCCAATAGCCACAACAGGAAGGTCCTCACCACTGTCCACAACAGGGACAACCATTCCACTTTCCACCACAGAAACATCTTCATCACTGTTTATCATAGGGACACATTTACCACTGTCCAGCACCGAGAGGTCTTCTCTGGTGTCCACCACCGGGACATCCTTCACACTATCCACCCCAGTAACATCCTCTCAGTTGTCCAAAACAGAAATGTGCTCCCCACTCTCCACCACAGAGACGTCCTACTTACTGTCCACCACAGGGAGAACCTCCCCACTGTCTACAACAGGGATGTCCTGCCCATTGTTCACCACATGGACATCCTTTCACTGTCCAAAAAAAACTTCCTTCCCACTTTTTAATACAGGGCTGTCTCCCTTACTGTCCATCACACAAATATGTTCCCAACTGTCCACTACAGAAACATCCATCCCACTGTACACAACAGGGACATACTCCCCACTGTCTTCAACAAGGATGTCCATCAAACTGTCCACAACAGAAAAATCCTACCCACTGTCCACAACAGGGACATACTCTCAACTGTCCACCTTAAGGAGTTCCTACCCACAGTCAACCACAGGGATGTCCTTCCCACTGTCCACAAAAGGGAAATCCTTCCCACTGTCTACCACATGGATGTCCTTCCAACTGTCCACCACAGGGACATCATACCCCACAGTCCACCAGAGTGTGGTCCTCCCCACTGTCTACCACTAAGACATTCTCCTGTGCACAACAGGGATGTCCTCACCACTGTGCACCACAGGGACATACTTTGCATTGTCCACCAAAGGGAAGTCGTTCCCACTGTCCACCAAAGTGAGGTCCTCCATGCTGTCCACTACAGGTGCTTCCTTACCACTGTCTATCACAGGTTCATCCTCACCACTGTCCACCACAGGGATGTCCTTCCCACTGTTCACCAGAGGGACATCTTCCCCAGTGTGCACAAAAGTGACATAATTTTACTGTCCACAGCAGGGATGTCCTTCTCACTGTACACCACAGAAACATCCTTTCCACTGTTCACCATAGGGACGTCCTTCCCAATATCCATGACAGGGAAGTCTTCACCACTGGCCACAACAGGGACGTCAGTTCCACTGTCCACCAGAGAAACATCCTCATCACTTTCTATCACAGGGACATCTTTACCACTGTCCACCACAGAGAGGTCCTCCCTGCTGTCCACCAAAGGGACATGCTTCACACTATCCACCACAGTAACATCCTCTCAGTTGTCCAAAACAAAAACATCCTCCCCACCGTTTACAAGAGGGACGTCCTACCTACTGTCCACCACAGGGAGAACCTCCCCACTGTCTACAACGGGGACGTCCTTCCCATTGTCACTACATGGCCATCCTTTCACTATCCACAAAAAGGACTTCCTTCCCACTGTTTACCACAGAGACGTCTTCCTAACTGTACACCACACAAATATGTTCCCAAATGTCCACACCAGAAACATCCATCCCTCTGTACACAACAGTGACATACTCCCCACTGTCCTCCACAAGGATGTCCATCCAACTGTCCACAACAGAAAGGTCTTACCCACTGTCCACCACAGGGACATCCTCCCAACTGTTTATCCCCATGAGTTCCTCCCCACAGTCCACCAAAGGGACTTCCTTCCCACTGTCCAACAAAGGGACATTCTTCCCACTTTCCACAACACAGATATCTTACCCACTGTCCACCACATGGATGTCCTTCCCACTGTCCACCACAGGGACGGCCTACCCCACAGTCCACCAGAGTGTGGTCCTCCACACTGTCCACCACAAGGACTGTACTCTTCCCCCCATGAGCAGGACTGAGAGACCTTGGTTGCCACAGCAAGGTCAAGTGACGGGATCTAGGTGGAGTTACCCACCTTGGCTGCCCGGAACACAGCAGAACTGCCACTGAGCTTGCCCTGAGACATCTCCGGCCATGATCAGGAATGGACTATGGATTATCCCACCCATCTGAAACCAGGAGGGGTTGTGGGATGGGTCTTCCCCTTTAAATTGAGAGCTGAACATTAAAGCTTTGGGCCTTGACCAGAGAACTTTGTCTTGGCCTCATCTCTTCTCGCCGTCCTTCAACTTTCATTCCCAGCCCCCCTTTCAGGTGAATCCAGTTGACTTGTGGCCGTGGGCGGCTACAAAGTACATTCCCCTGTGCACCACAGGGATGTTCTCACCACTGTGCACCATAGGGACATACATTGCATTGTCCACCACAGAGACGTCCCTCCCACTGTCCACCACAGGGTCGTCCTCACCACTGTCCACCACAGGGATATCCTCCTCACTTTATAAATCAGGAAAGCACTCTCCACTGTACAACTCAGTGATGTCCTCTTTACTTACCTGACCTGACCAGCAGGTCCTAGGTTATTCGTGAGGGACAAGGAGGATTACAACCTGGAAGAAGAATGGGCGAGAGACAAAATGGACTCAAGGAAGCAAATGCTTGTCAAAAGTCATATATTTGGGCACAAAGCGCTTATTTATAATACATTTTTTAAAGGGAGGGGTAAGAGGGATCCAGGTGATGGAAAAGTGCAGAATCTTCTTGGCCTGTGCCCTGAAAAAATGGCGGTCTAACTGCTTTCCTCAAAAGATATGGTACACTGCTTTAAGTCTATAAATCTATTTGTAACTATCAAGCCGAACCTTGTGGTTACTACGGAGATGAGGCTGCAGGGGATGTAAGTATCAAGCAGAACCTTGTAGTTACCAGGGAGATGAAGCTGCAGGGGACATTGTGCAAGTGCGGAGAAATAGGGGGTGAGGGTAAGAGGCGAGGTTCCTGGCTTCTGACACTTACCACCACAGAAAATTTCTCCCCAGTGTCCGCCAGAGGAACATCCTCACCACTGTCCACCAGAGGAACGTCCTCCTCACACTCCACCACAGAAACATCTTCCCCACTGTTCACCACATGGACGTCCTACCCACAGTCTACCACAGGGATTTCCTTCTCACTGTCCACCACAGGGACTTTCTTTCCACTGTCCATCACATGGAGATCCTCACCATTGTCTACCACAGGGACATTCTTCCCACTGTCCATCAAAGGGAATTCCTTCAAATTGTTCACCACAGGGACATCCTCCAAATTCTCCACCACAGTGACATCCTTCCCCTGTCTACCACAGAGATGTAAACCCCAGTGTCCACCACAGGGATGTTTCCCCACTGTCCACTACAGGGTTGTCCTCACCAATGTTCACCACTGGGGTGTTCTTTCCCACTGTTCAATACATGGACATCCTCTCTACTGTGCACCACAGTAACATCCACCTGTGCACAACAGGGACATCCTCATGACTATGCCCCACAGGGACATCTTCCAGTGCACACCAGAGACATCTTCACCACTGTCGACTCCAGAGGTGTCCTCTGCATTCCCCCAAACAGGAACATCCTTCCCACAGTCCACCAAAAATACATTCTCCATTGCACCACAGAAAGGTCCTCACCACTGTTCACCACAGGGATGTCCACCCCACTGTCCATCACAGGGACATACTTCCCACTTTTCACAACAAGGTCGTCCTTCCCATTGTCCACCACAGGGACATCCTTCCTACTGTCCACCATAGAGAATTCCAACCCACTGTCCACCACAGGGATGTAATATCTACTTTGGCCAAAGAAATGTCCTTCCCACAGTCCACCACAGGGACATTCTTCCAACTGTACACCACACGGACATCCTCCCTACTGTCCATCACATGGACATCCTTACCACTGTCTACCACAGGGATGTTCTTCTCTCTGAGCATCAAAGGGATGTCCTTCCCACTGTCGAACACAGGGACATCATTCAACTGTCCACCACAGAAACATTCTCCCCATTGTCCACCACAGAAACATCTTCCCCACTGACCACAACAAGGACGTCCTTCATACAGTCCACCATAGAGAAGTTCTCCCAGTTGTCCACCAAAGGGACGTCCTTTCCACTGTCCACCACAAGGACGTCTTCCAAATGTCGACTAAATGGACATCAACCCCACCGTCCACAACAAGGAGGTTCTCCCCATAGTCCACCACATGGATGTCCTCCACAGTGTAATCCACAGGGATGTCCTCCTCAGTGTGCACTACAGTGAAGTACTCACCACTATATAACACAGGGAAGTCCTTCCCACTGACCAACTCAGTGACTACCTCCCCTCTTTCCATCACAGGGACATCTTACCCACTGTCCACCACAGAAAGGTTCTCCCTGCTGTTCACCACAGAGACATCCTCACCACTACTTACTATAGGGTCGTCCTCACCAATGTCCACCACAGAGAAATCCTTCCCACTGTTCACCACAGGAACATCCTTTCCACTGTGCACCACAGGGACATTCTTATGTATGTAACAGAAATGTTCTTACCACTGTCCATTGCAGAAATGTCCTCTGCACGCTCCACTCCAGGGAAATTCTTCCCACAGTCCACCACAGGGATATCCTCCCAGCTGTCAAATGCAGGGACATACTTCCCACTGTAAACCACAGGGACATCCTCCTCACTGTGCACCACAGGGACATTATCCTGTGCACAACAGAGATGTCCTCACGAATGTGCACCACAGGGACATCTTCCGGTTCACACCATAGATGTCCTCACCACTGTCCAAGAGGAGATTTCCTCTGCACTCTCCAAAACAGGGACATCCTTCCCACAGTCCACCAAAATAATGTTTTCCTGTGCACCACAGAAATGTCCTTAACACTGTGCACCAGAGGAACTTCATCATCACTGTCCAGCACTGGGATGTCCTTACCACTGTCTACCACAGCAACATCCCCCACACTGTTCACCACAGGGACGTCCTTCTGCCTGTCCATCACAGGGATGTGCTCTTCATTCTCCACAAAAAGATATCCTTCCCACTGTCCACCACAGGGATATCACCCCAACTGTCCAAAACAGAGAGTTCCAATTCACTGTCCACCACAGTGATGTCCTTCCCAACTGTCCACCAGAGGGATATTCTTCCCACTGTCCACCACAAGGAGGTCCTTCTTAGTGTCCACAAAAGGGACATCCTTTTTACTGTCCACAACATGAAAGTCCTTCTCACTGTCCACAACAGTGACATCCTACCCAAGGTCTACCACAGGGATGTCCTATCTACTGTTGTCCTTTCCACTGTTCACCACAGGGACGTCCTCCTCAATGTCCACTACAAGGACATCCTTCCCACAATCCATCAAGGAACCACCTCCCCACTGTTCACCATGGGAACGTCCTACACTCTGTCAGCAACAGGGACATCCTGCCCAATGTCCACCACAGGGATGTTCTCACCAATGTCCAACACAGAGTTGTACTCAGCACTCTTAACCACAGGGATATCTTTCCCCCGTCAACCATAAAGAGGTCCACACCACTGTCCACCACAGAGATGTTTCCCCACTGTCCACTACATGGGCGTCCTCACCAATGTCCACCACAGGGGTGTTCTTTCCCATTGTTCAAAACAGGAACATCCTCACCATTGTGCACCACAGAGACATCCACCTGTGCAAAACAGGGACATCCTCATGACTGTGCACCACAGGGACATCTTCCAGTGTACACCAGAGATATCTTCACCACTGTCCACCCTAGAAATGTCCTCTGAACTCCCCAAAACAGGGACATTCTTCCCACGGTCCACCAAAATGATGTTCTCCAGTGCACCATAGATACATCCTCACCACTGTTTACTACAGGGATGAACTCCCCACTATCCAGCACAGGGACATCCTCACTGTCCAGAACAAGGATGTCCTTCTCACTGTCTACCACAGGGACATCCCTTCCACTGTCCACCGAAGGGATGTCCTTCCCAAGTCCACCAGAGGAATGTTATTCCAACTGTCCACCACATGGACATCCTCCCCACTGTCCATCACATGGACGTTCTCACCACTGTCTACCACAGGGACGTCCTTCCCACTGTCAATCAAAGGGACATCCTTCAAATTGTTTACCACAGGGACATTCTCCAAATTTTCCACCACAGTGACATCCTTCCCCCATCTACCACAGAGACGTAATCCGCTGTCCACCACAGAGACATTCTTCCCAAGGTCCACCACAGAGATGTCCTCCTCACTGTCCACCAAAAAGATGTCCTCCCCACTTTAAACATGCATGTCCTCCCCACTGTCCCACACAGAGACATCCTACCCATGTCCACCACAGGGAGGTCCTCTCCACTGTCCAACATAGAAATGTACTCCTCTTGTCCACACCATAGACATCTTTCCAATGTCTACAAAAAGAATATTATTCCTACAGTTTAGCACAGGGATGTCCTCCCCACTGTCTATGACAGGGACTTTGTACAAACTGTCCATCAAAAAGAGGTCCACCAAACTGTCCACCACAGGGATTTCCTCCAAAATGTCCGTAAGAGAGAGGTCCTTCCCACTGTCCCCCACAGGGATGTCCTCCTGTGTACCACAAGGACATCCATAAAACTGTCCACCATAGGGTCATCTTCACCAATGTCCAGCAGAGTGAAATCCTTCCCATTGTTCACCACAGGGACAGCCTCCTGTGCATATCAGGAACATCCTGACCAATGTGCACTACAGGGACATCCTTTCCACTGTCCACCACAGGGACATCCTCCCCAATGTTCACTACAGATTGGACCTCCCCACAGTCCACTACATGGACCTCTTTCACACTATCAATGAACCAAAAATCCTCCTCACTTTGCACCACTGGGACATCCTCCTATGCACAACATGGATGTACTCACAACTGTGCACCACAGGAATATTCTTTCCACTGTCCAAAAGAGAGATGTTCTTCCCACTGTAGACCACAGGGATGTCCTCCCTGCTGTCCACCACAGGAACATTCTTCCTGCTTTCCACAACAGGAATGTCCTCCCCACGGTCGACTATTGGGATGTTCTCCCCACATTCCACCACAGAGAATTCCATCCCACTGTCAACCACAGAAACATCCATTCCACTGTCCACCACATGGAGGTCCTCCCAACTGTCCAACACAGGGACTTCCTTTCCACTCTTCACCAAAGAGATGTCCTTCCCACTGTCCACCACAGGGACATCCTCCTGTGTACCACAAGGACATCCTTACCACTGTCCACAACATGGTTGCCCTCAACAATGTCCACTACAGGGACGTCCTCACGACTGTCCACAACATGAATATTTTCCATACTGTAAACCACAGGAAATCCTACACATTGTGCACCACAGGGAGGTCCTCCCCACTGTCCACAACAGGAATATCCTTCTGCCTGTCCACCACAGTGATGTCCTCCCCACTATACATCTCAGGGACATCCTCCTGTGCATAACAGGGATGTTCTTACCACTGTACACCCCTGAGATGTCCTCTGCACTCTCCACTACAAGGACATCCATCTCACTGTCCACCAAAGAGACATTCTCTTGTGCACCACAGAAACGTTCTTACTGTCTACAAGGCTGTCATCTGCACTGTCCACCACAATGAAATCCTCTCAACTCTCAATCACAGTGACATCCTCCCAACTGTGCACAACAGGGAAGTCCTCCCAACTATCAGACACAGTGAAGACCTTCCTACTGTAAATAACGGGGACATACTCCCCACTGGGCACAATAGGGATGTCCTAACTACAGTCCACCACAGAGATGTCCTCCGCACTCTCCACCATATGGGCATCCTTCTGACTATGCACCACAAGGATGTTCTCCAGTGTACCACAGTAACACCCTTTCCACTGTACATCACAGTGAAATCCTCTCCACTGTCCACCACAGGGATGTCCTCCCCACTGTCTACAACAGGGATATCCTTTCCACAGTTCACCACAGTGATATCCTCCACACTGTCAACAGCAGACTTGTCCTTTTCACTCTCCACCACAGGGACCTCCTTCCAATGTCCACCACAGGGAAGTCTTCTCTACTGTCCACTACAGGCATGTTCTGTCCACTGTCCTCCAGAGGGATATCCAGCACACTGTCCACAACAGGCATGTCCTTCCCACTTTCCACCACAGAAAGGTATACCCTGCTGTCCACAACAGGAACGTACTTCCTAATGTCCACCACAATGATGTCCTTTTCTCTGTCCACCACAGGGACATCCTTCCCACTGTCGACCAAATGGTGGTCTTCCCCACTGTCCAATAGAGGGACATGCTTACCACTGTAGAACACATGGAGGTCCTTCCCAATGAGCACAAAGTGTACGTCCTTCCCACAATTTACAAAATAAATGTCCTTCACACTCTCCACCAGTGGGATATTTTTCCCTCAGTTCACCACAGAGAGGTCCTCTCTACTATCCACCACAGGGATGTCCTTACCACTGTCTACCTAAGTGATGTCCTCCACACTGTCCACAACAGGTATGGCCTTCCCTCTGTCTACCACAGGAAGGTACACCCTGCTGTCCACAACAGGAATGTACTTCCCAATGTCCACTAAATGATGTCCTCTCGTATGTCCACCACAGAGATGTACTTTTCACTGTACACCGCATGTTGTTTCTCCCCACTGTCCACGAGAGGGACATGCTTCCCACTGTCCACCACATTGCAGTTCTTCCCAATGTCTACTAAATGAACATCCTTCCCACAATCCACAACATCAATGTCCTCTCCACTGTCCAACACATGGACCTTCTTCCCACTGTTCACCACTGAAAGGTCCTCCCCGCTGTCCACCACAGCGATGTCCTTTTCAATGTCCACCTAAGTGATGTCCTCCCCTCTGTCAACAAGAGGGACATCCTTCCCAATGTTCACCACAAGGAGATCTTTCCAAATGTCCACAAAAGAGATGTTCTTCCCACAGTCCACAACATAAATGTCCTTCCCAATGTCCACCACAGGGACATCCTCCAAATTGTTCACCACAGTGACATCCTTTTCACTGTTTACCACTGGGACATCCTACCCATTTTGCACAACAGGGGCATTGTCCTGTGCACAACAGGGATATCCTACCACTGTGCAACACAGGGACATACTCCTTTGCACACCAGGGATGTCAGCAACTCACTCCACCCCAGAGATGTCCTCTGCACTCTCCACGACAGGGACATTCTCCCCACTATCCACCAAAGAAACATCTTTCCCACTATTTACCACAGGGATGTCATCCCAAATGTCTAGCACAGAAATGTCCTCTTCACTGTCCACCACAGGGATTTCTTTAACCCTGTCCATCACTGAGATGTCCTCCCCACTGTCCACCAGAGGGATATCCTTCCCACTGTTCACCACAAGAAGGTCCTTCCCAATATCGACAACAGGCACTTCCTTCCCACTGTCCACAACATAAATCTTCTTCCAACTGTCCACCACAGTGTGTTTCTCTCCACTGTCCACCACAGGAACATCCTCGTAACTCTCCAATTCCCATCTGTTCACAAAATGGATGTCCTCCCAACTATCAAACACAGCGAAGTCCTTCCCACTGTAAACAACAGGGACATCCTCCCCACTGTGTACAACAAGAACATCCTTCTGTGCACAATAGGGATGTCCTAACCACTGTCCACCACAGAGATGTCATTCACACTCTCCAGCATATGGACATCCTTCCAACTATGCACCACAGGGACATTCTCCAGTGAACTACAGTAACATCCTCCCCACTGTCCATCACAGTGAAATCCTCCCCACTGTCCACCACCAGGATGTCCTCCCCACTGTCTACAACAGGGATGTCCTTCCCACTATTCACACCAGGAAGGTCCTCCCTACTGTCCACCAAGAGGACTTCCTTTCCATTATCCACCTCAGTGATATCCTCTCCTCAGATCATAACAGGGATGTCCATTCCACTGTACACAACAAGGAGGTTCCCCCAATGTCCACCAGAGTCACACACTTCCCAGTGTCCACAACAAATAGGTCTTTTCCAATGTACACAACAGGGACGTCCTTTCCACTATCCACAACATATATGTCCTTCCCACTGTCAAACAAATGGACCTCCTTCCCACTGTCCATCACAGGGAAGTCCTCTCTATTGTCCACCACACGGATGTCCTTTCTACTTTCCACCACATTGACATCCTCCGCACTGTCCACCACAAACATGTACATTCCACTGTCTACCACAGAAATGTCATCTCCACTGTCAACTACAGGGAGGTCCTCCAAACTTTCCACCACAGGGACGTCCTTTCCACTGTTCACCAAAGAGATGTCCTTCCCACTGTCCACCACAGTGACATCCTCATGAGTATGACAAGGATATCCTTACCACTGTCCACAACATGGTTTTCCTCAACAATGTCCACTACAGGGACGTCCTCACAACTGTCCACATCATGAATATTTTCCACACTGCAAACCACAGGGACATCCTACACATTGTCAACCACAGGAAGGTCCTCCTCACTGTCCACAACAGGAACATCCTTCTGCCTGTCCACCACAGTGATGTCCTCCCCACTGTATACCTCAGGGACATCCTCCTGTGCAGAACATGGATGTTCTTACCACTGTACAACCCAGAGATGTCCTCTGCACTCCCCACTACAAGGACATCTTTCTCACTGTCCACCAAAGAGACATTCTTTTGTGCACCACAGGAACATTGTTCTTACTGTCTACAAGGCCATCATCTGCACTGTCCACCACAGTGAAATACTCTCAACTCTCCATGACATTGACATCCTCCCAACTTTTCACAACAGAGATGTCCTCTCAACTATCAAACACAGTGAAGTCCTTCCCACTGTAAACAACAGGGGCATCCTCCCCACTGGGCACAACAGGGATGTCCTAACCACTGTCCACCACAGAGATGTCCTCCGCACTCTCCAACATATGGACATCCTTCTGACTATGCACCACAACTACATTCTCCAGTGCACCACAGTAACATCCTCCCTACTGTCCACTACAGTGAAATCCTCCCCACTCTCCAGCACAGGGATGTCCTCCACACTGTCTACAACAGGGATGTTCTTCCCACAATTCAAAACAGAAAGGTCCTTCCGGCTGTCCACCACAGGGATGTCCTTCCTTCTGTCCACTTCAGTGATATCCTCCCCTCAGACCATAACAGGGATGTCCTTCCCACATTCCACCACAAGGACGTCCTACCCACTGTCCAAAAGAGGGTCATCCTTCCCACTGTCCACTAAAATGACTCTCCCAATGTCCACAACAGGGATGTTCTTCCCATTGTCCACCACATGGACATCTTTTGCTGTCCACATAAAGGACTTCCTTCCCACTGTTTAACACAGGGATGTCTCCCTAACTGTACAACACAAATATGTTCCCAAATGTCCACTACAAAACATCCATCCCATTTTACCCATTGTAAACAACAGGGACATACTCCCCACTGTTCTCCACAAGTACATACATCCAACTCTCACCAACAGAAAGGTCCTACCCACTATCCACCACAGGGACATCCTCCCAACTCTCCACCCCAAGGAGTTCCTCCCACACAGTCCACCAAAGGGACGTCTATCCCACTGTCCACGAAAGGGACATCCTTCCCACTGTCTAAAACACAGACATCTTCTCCACTGTCCACCATATATGCATCCTATCCACTGTCCACCACAGGGACGTCCTACCCCACATTCCAGCAGAGTGAGGTCCTTCCCACTGTCCACCACAAGGACATCCTCCTGTGTACAAGAGGGATGTCCTCAGCACTGTGCACCACAGGGACATAATTTGCATTGTCCACCACAGGGATGTCATTCACACTGTCCACCAAAGTGAGTTCCTCTCTGCTGTCTACCAAAGGGTCATCCTTACCACTGTCCACCACAGGGTCGTCCTCACCACAGTCCACCACAGAAATATACTTCCCACTGTTCAGCAGAGGGACATCTTCCCCAATGTGCAAAAACGGGACTTCCTTTTACTGTCCACAGCAGGGATGTCCTTCCCACTCTCTACCACAGAGTGGTCGACCCTGCTCTACACCACAGGGACAGGCTTCCTGCTGTCCACCATAGAACGTCTTTCCACTGTCCACCACAAGTACATCCTCTGCACTGTCCAACAGAGAAACGTCCTTCCCATTGTACACCACAAAGAGGTTCATTCTGCTGTCCACCACAGGGACATTCTTCCCACTGTCCACCACAGTGATGTCCTCCCCACTGTCCACCACAATGATGTCCTCCCTGGTTTAAACAGGGATGTCCTCTCCACTGTCTACCACAGGGATGTCCTGTGTACCACAAAGAAATCCATAAAACTGTCCACCACAGTGTCATCTTCACCAATGTCCAGCACAGTGACATCCTTCCCACTGTTCACCACAAAGACATCCTCCTGTGTACAACAGGGACATCCTGACCAATGTTCACCACAGGGACATCCTTTCCACTCTCCACCACAGGGATATTGTCCCCAATGTTCACTACAGAATGGACCTCACCACAGTCCACCACATGGACGTCGTTCCCATTGTCCGCCAAAGAAACATCCTCCTCACTTTGCACCACAGGGACTTCCTCCTATGCACAACAGGGACGTCTTCACAACTGTGCATAACGGGAATATTCTTTCGATTGTCCACAACAGTGATGTCCTTCCCACTGTAGACCACAGAGATGTCTTCCCTGCTGTCCACCACAGGGACATTCTTCCCACTTTCCACCACAGAAAAGTCCTCCCCACTGTCCACCAAAGTGATGTCCTCCCAATATTCCACCACAGGGTGTCCATCCCACTGTCTGCAACAGAAATGTGCTCCCACTGTCCACCACAGGGTGGTCCTCCCAGCTGTCCACCACAGGGACGTTCGTTCCACAGTCCACCAAAGAGATGTTTTTTCCACTGTCCACCACAGGGACAGCTTCCCCACTGTCCTCGACAGAAATGTCCTCCACACTGTCCACCACAGGGAGGTCCTCCCAACTGTCCATCACAGGTACTTTCTTTCCATGGCCCACCAAACAGATGTCCTTCCCACTGTCCACTCACCTGGACATCCTCCTGTGTACTACAAGGACAGTCTTACCATTGTCCAAAACATGGTTGCCCTCAAAAATATGCACTACAGGGAATCCGCACCACCATCCAACACAAGAATATCCTCCACAGTGTAAACCAGAAGGACATCCAACCCACTCTCTACCATAGAGAGGTCCTCCCCTCTGTCCACCAAAGGGACATCCTTCTGCCTGTCCACCACAGTGATGTCCTCCCCACTCTCCTACAAAGGGACGTCCTTCCCACTGTCTTCCACAATGACGTCATTTCAATGGTCCACCACAGGAAAGTCCTCTTCAAAGTACACCACAGGGATGTCCTTCCCACTCTACACCACAGGGACATCCTCCTGTGCACAACAGGGATTGTTCTTACCACTGTCCATCCCAGAGATGTCTTCTGCACTCCCCACTACAAGGACATCCTTCTCAATGTCCACCAAAGACACATTCTATTGTGCACCACAGGAGCATTGTCCTTACTGTCCACATGGCCTTCATCAACACTGTCCACCACAGTGAAATCTTCTCAACACCCAAACACAGGGACATCCTCCCAAATGTCCACAACATGGATATCCTCCCAACTATCAAACACAGTGATGTCCTTCCCACTGTAAACAACAGGGACTTTCTCCCCTCTGTGCATGACAGGGACATCCTCCTGTGTACAACAGAAATGTCTTAGCCACTGTCCACCACAGAGATGTCCTCTGCACACTCGACCATATGGACATGCTTTCAACTATGCACCATAGGGACATTCTCCAGTTCACCACAGTAACATCCTCCCGACTGTCCATCACAGTGAAATCCTCCTCACTGTACACCACTGGGATATCCTCCCCATTGTCTACAACAGGGATGTCCTTCCTACTATTCACACCAGAAAGGTCCTCCCCGCTGTCCACCAAGAGGACGTTCTTCCCACTGTCCATATCAGTGATATCCTCTCTCAGATCATAACAGAGATGTCCTTCCCACTGTCCACCACAAGGAGGTCCTTCCCACTGTCCACCAGGGGTACACCTTCCCATGTCCACCTCCAAGAGGTCTTTTCCAATGTCCACAACATGGACCTCCTTCCTACTGTCCACCACAAAGAAGTCCTCTCTAATGTCCAACACAGGGATGTCCTTTCCACTGTCCACCACATTGACGTCCTCTACACTGTCCACAACAAACATGTACATCCCACTGTCCACCACAGTAATGTCCTCTCCCCTGTTCAAAAGAAGGAGGTCCTCCCAACTGTCCACCACAGGGGTGTCCTTTCCACTGTTCACCAAAGAGATGTCTTTCCTGCTGTCTACCACAGGGACATCCTCCTGTGTACTACAAGGACATCCTTACCACTGTCTACAACATGGTTGCCCTCACCAATGTCCACTACAGTGATGTCCTCACCACTGTCTACAACATGAATATCCTCTACAATGTAAACCACAGGGACATGTTACACATTGTCCACCACAAGAATGTATTCCCCACTGTCCACCACAGGAACATCCTTCTGCTTGTCCACCACAGTGATGTCCTCCCCACTGTACACCTCATGGACATCATCCTGTGCACAACAGAGATGTTATTACCACTGTACACCCCAAAGATGTCTTCTGCACTCCCCACTACAAGGACATCCTTCTCACTGTCCACCAAAGGGAGATTCTCTTGTGCACCACATGAACGTTGTTCTTACTGTCTACCTGGCCATCTGCACTGTCCACCACAGTGAAATCCTCTCAACTCTCCAGCATAGTGACATACTCTAAACTGTCCACAACAGGGATGTCCTACCAACTACTAAACACAGTGAGGTCCTTCCCAATGTAAACAACAGGGACATGCTCCCCACAGAGTACAACAGGTATGTCCTATCTACTGTCCACCACAGCTATGTCCTCCGCACTCTCCACCATATAGACATCATTTTGACTATGTACCACAAGGACATTCTCCATTGCACCACAGTAAATCAACCACACTGTCCACCACAGTGAAATCCTCCCCACTGTCCTACACATGGACATCCTCTCCACTGTCTATAACAAGGATGTCCTTCCCACATTTCCAAACAGAAAGGTCCTCCCTGCTCTCCACTACAGGGACGTCCTTCCTGCGGTCCACCTCAATGATATCTTCCCCTCAGACCATAACAGGGATGTCCTTCCCACTTTCCACCACAGGGACATCCTCCCCACTGTCCACAAGAGGGTCATCCTTCCCACTGTCCACCAAAGGTCTTTCCCATTTTCCACAACAGGGACATCCTTCACACAGTCCACACCATATAGTTCCTTCCAATGTCCACAACATGGACTTCCTACTGTCCACCACAAGGAAGTCCTCTCTACTGTCCACCACAGGGATGTTCTTTCCACTGTTCACCACAGGGATGTCCTCCACACTGTCCACAACAGGTATGTCCTTTTCACTCTCCACCACAGTGACCTCCTTCCCACTGTCCACCACAGGGATGTCCACCGCACTGTCCACAACAGGCATGTCCTTCCCATTCTCCACCACAAAAAGGTACACCCTGCTGTCCACAACAGGAACATACTTCACAATGTCCACTAAATGATATCCTTTCCTATGTCCCACATAGACGTTCTTCCCACTGTCCACCACTTGGAGTTTCTCCGCACTGTCCAGGAGAGGGACATGCTTCCCACTGTCCACCACACGGAGGTCCTTCCCAATGTCCACAACATGTATGTCCTTCCCATAATCCACAACATAAATATCCTCCACCATGGGTATCTTCTTCCCACTGTTCACCACAGAGAGGTCCTTTCTAATATCCACCACAGGGATGTCCTTACCACTGTCCACCTAAGTGACGACCTCCCCTCTCTACAACTCAGGGACATCTTTCCCATTGTCCACCACAGGGAGTTCCTCCCCAATGTCCACTAGAGGGACATCCTTCCCACTTTTCAGCACAAGGAGGACTTTTCCAATGTCCACGACAGGGACGTCCTTCACAAAGTTCACAAAATATATGTCCTTCCAATGTCCACCACAGGGACCTCCTTCTCATTGTCCACTGCAGGTAAGTCCTATCTACTGTTCACCACAGGGATGTCCTTTCCACTGTCCACCACATTGACGTCCTCTGCACCATCCACAACAGGCATGTCATTTCCATGGTCCACCACAGGGACCTCCTTTCCATTGTCCACCACAAGGAAGTCCTCTCTACTATCCACCACAGAAATGTCCTTACCACTGTCAAAACAAATGACATCCTACCCACTGTCTATAACAGGGATGTCCTTCCCACTGACCTCCACAGAAAGGTCCTCCTCACTGTCCACCAAAGGGATGTCCTTCCCAATGTCCACCTAAGTGACGTCCTCCCCTCTGTCCACAAGAGGGACATTCTTCCCACTGTTCACCACAAGGAGGTCTTTCCCAATGTCCACAACAGAGATGTTCTTCCCACAGTCCACAACATAAATGTCCTTCCCACTGTCCAACACAGGGAGGTCCTCTCTACTGTCCATCAAAGTGATGTCATTACCACTGTCCACCATAGGAATGTCCTCCCCACTGTCCACAACAGGGATGTTATTTCCACTGTCCATCACAGGGATGTCCCCCTCACTGTCCACCACAGGGACATCCTCCCCACTTTGCAAAACAGGGATATATTCCTGTACACAACAGGCATATCCTCACTACTATGCACCACAGGGACATCCTCCTTTGCACACCAAGGATGTCAGCAACACTCTCCACCCCAGAGATGTCCTCTGAACTCTCCATGACAGGGACATCCTCCCTACTATCCACCAAAAAAGGTCTTTCACACTAATCACAACAGTGATGTCATCCCAAATGTCTAACAAAGAAAAGTCCTCTTCACTGTCCACAACAGAGATGTCCTCCCCACTGTCCATTACAAGAATATCCTCCCACTTACCAAACAGGGATGTCCTCCCCACTGTCCACCACAGAGATATCCTACACATGTCCACCACTGTCTCCCATAGGGACATACTCCCCTTGTCCACAACATGAACATACTTCCACTGTCCACAAAAGGACATTATTATGACAGTTTACCGCAGGGATGTCCTCCCAACTGTCCACTACAGGGATGTTCAACACACTTTTTACCACAGGGAAGTCCACACAACTGTGCACCACAGAAATTTCCTCCCCACTGTCCATCAGAGAGAGGTCCTCCTCACTGTCCACCACAGAGATGTCCTCCTGTGTACCACAAGGACATCCATAAAACTGTCCACCACAGGTTGATCTTCACCAATGTCCAGCACAGTGACATGATTCTAACTGTTCACCAAAGGGACATCCTCCTGTGCACAACAGGGACATCCTTTCCACTATCCACCACAGGGAGTTTCTCCCCAATGCTCACTACAAAGTGGACCTCCCCAAAGTCCACCACATGGATGTCTTTTCTACTGTCCAACAAAGGAACATCCCCCAAACTGTCCACAACAGTGATATCCTTTCCACTGTTCACCACTGGGACATACTACCTACTTTGCACAACAAGGACATTTTCCTGTACACAACACGGATAACCTCACTACTGTGCACCACAAGGTCATCCTCCTTTGCACACCAGGGATGTCATCAACGGTCTCAACCCCAGAGATGTCCTCTGAACTCTCCACAACAGGGACATCCTCCCCACTATCCACCAAAGAAAAATCTTTCCCAATATTCACCACTGGGATGTCATCCCAAATGTCCAACACAGAAAAGACATCTTCACTGTCCACCACAGGGATGTCTTCCCCCTGTCCACCACAAGGAGGTCCTACCCAATATCGACAACAGCAACTTCCTTCCCACTGTCCACAATATAAATGTTCTTACCACTATCCACCAGAGTGTGTTTCTCTCTACTGTCCACCACAGAGATGTACTTTCCACTGTGCACCAAAGGGACATTTTCCTTTGCATAAGAGAAACTTCCTCACCACTGTCCACCACAGAAACGTCCTCACCACTGTCCACCACTGTGACGTCCTTTCTACTTTCCACCAGGAGGTGGTCCTCTCCACTGCCCAACACAGAAACATCTTTTCCACTATTCACCAAAGGGACATCCTGCCCAATGTCCACCACAGGGATGTTATCACCAATGTCTAACACAGAGTTGTCCTCATCACTCTTCACCACAGGGACATCTTACCCCCATCAATCACAAAGTTGTCCATGCCACTGTCCACCAAAGAGATGTTTCCCCACTGTCCACAACAGGGGCATCCTCACCAATGTCCACCACAGGGGTGTTCTTTTCCATTGTTCAAAACAGGAACATGCTACCCACTGTGCACCACAGGGACATCCTCCTGTGCACAACAGGGACTTCCTCATTACTGTGCATCACAGGGACATCTTTCAGTGCACAACAGGGACATCTTCACCACTATGTACCCCAGAGATGTCCTCTGCACTCTCCAAAACAAGGACATTCTTCCCACGGTCCACCAAAATGACATTCTACAGTGCACCACAGAAACATCCTCACAACTGTTTACTACAGGAATGTCTTCCCCACTGTCCAGCGCAGGGTCATCCTCCCCACTGTCCACCACAGGGACATCCTTTCCACTGTCCACCAGAGGTACGTCCTTTCCACTGTCTACCACAGTGACATACTTCCCAATGTCCACCAAAGGGATGTCCTTCCCAAAGTCCACCAAAGGGATATTCTTCCAACTGTCCACCACATGGACATCCTTTCCACTGTCCATCACATGGATGTCCTCACCGCTGTCTACCACAGGGACATCCTTACCACTGTCCATCAAAGGGATGTCCTTTCAATTGATCACCACAGGGACATCCTCTAAATTGTTCACCACAGTGACATCCTTCCCTTTTCTACCACAGAGATGTAAACGCCACTGTCCACCACAGGGTTGTCCTCACCAGTGTCCAAAACTGGGGTGTTCTTTCCCACTGTTCAAAAGATGGACATCCTCCCTACTGTGCACCACAGTAACATCCTCCTGTGTACAAGAGGGTCATCCTCATGATTGTGCACCACAGGGACATCTTCCAATGCACACCAGAGACATCTTCACCACTGTCCACCACAGAGATATACTCTGCAGTCTACAAAACAGAGACATCCTTCCCAGGGTCGACCAAAGGGAAATTCTGCAGTGCACCACAGAAAGGTCCTCACCACTGTTCACCACAAGGATGTCCTCCCCACTGTCCTTCACAGGGACATCATTCCCACTTTCCACAACAGGGTTGTCCTTCCCATTGTCCACCACAGGGACATCCTTCCCACTTTCCACCATAGAGAGGTCCAACCAACTGTCCACTACACCTCTGTTCAAGACAGGGACATCCTCCTTACTGTGCACCACAGGAACAATTTCCTGTTCACAACAGTGATGTCCTCATGAGTGGGCACCACAGGGACATCTTCCAGTGCACACCAGGGACATCTTCACCACTGTCCACCCCTGAGATGTCCTCTGCACTCACCACAATAGGGAAATTCTTCCTATGGTCCACCAAAGAGACGTTCTCCTGTGCACCACAGAAACGTTCTCACCACTGTTCACCACTGGGATGTCCACCCCACTGTCCACCACAGGGACATCATGCACACTGTCCACCACAGGGACGTCCTTCCCACTGTCTTCAACAAGGACATTCTTCCCGTTGTCCACCACAGAGACATCCTACCAACTGTCTACTACAGGGATGTCCTTCCCACTCTCCACCAAAGGTACATCTTTCAACTGTCCACCACAGAGTCATCCTCCATACTGTCCACCACAGGGACATCCTCCCCACTGACCACCACAAGGACGTCCTTCATACAGTCCATAATAAAGGAGATAAAAATCCCTCCTCCCCAAGGACACTGTTCCCAGAAGCAGTCCAAGCCCTAAAATCCGTCAATTCAGCCCTAAATGATATGGCTCTTGCTAGATATGACCCAACAGTACCTGTACATCTCCTTATCTTTAATTCCTCCCCCACCCTTGTAGGAGCCCTTTACCAACCACAGGGGGTGCTAGAATGGCTCCATACTCCAATGGGTGGTGCACCCCGAATTCTAAATGAAGTGGATGCACTTGCCAATATGATTAAAAATGGCAGAGATAGGGCCCTACAGATCCTGGGAAAAGAACCTGACGTTCTTGTCACGCCCTTCTCCCTCTCTGATGTTCAGTGGCTGATCAAAAATCATACCCACTTCGCTATCAGCTTAATTGGATTCCCAGGACAAATTGACAACCATTATCCTGATGAAAAATGGGCCTCTGCCCTCCCTCTGTTGCGATGGCTACCCCCCAAACTATTCTCCAGAG
Source organism: Arvicanthis niloticus (assembly GCF_011762505.2). NCBI lineage: Eukaryota > Metazoa > Chordata > Mammalia > Rodentia > Muridae > Arvicanthis > Arvicanthis niloticus. The sequence continues at coordinate 13,965 of NW_023045146.1, read as the reverse complement.
AACCCATAACAGGAGCCCCCTCAATTTTTACTGATGGGGGAAAGAGGGGAGCTGCAGCAGTAATATACTACTTCCCTGAAGATGAACCCCCTATCCTCCGATTCAAAGAGCTCCCCCACCACTCCCCCCAATATAAAGAACTATATGCCATTTACCTAGCTTTAAAAGAAGTCAAAGGCCCCCTTAACCTCTTTTCAGACAGCGTATATGCTGTCAATTTGCTTCCTTGGTTGTCAAGGTCATTTATCAAATTAGATGACAACCCACTTTCCCCTCTACTCGTAAAGGTTTCTGCCCTCCTACAGGATAGAGCCTCCCCCATCTATATTCAACACATCCGATCCCACAGTCCCCTACCAGGTCCTATATCTGAGGGGAATGCACTCGCTGACCAAACTGCCTCAACCGGAACATTCATAGCCTCCACTGAGCAAGCTGACCAATTTCACTCACGCACACACGCAAATCTGAAGGGGCTTCATGCTCGCTTCCCCCACATCCCCCTTGCTCAGCTTCAAAGGATAATAAAAACATGTGCCTCTTGTGCATCCCTCATTACTACCCCAGCTTTGCAAGCCATGGGCACCAATCCCCGAGGCCTCAAATCTAATGCCTTATGGCAAATTGATGTCACCCATGTTCCCCAATTTGGTAAACAAAAATATGTTTTTGTCACCATAGATACTTACTCACATTTCATATGGGCTACAGCCCAGACAGGTGAAAACTCAAAAAGACTGATCTACCATATGCTCTCTACCTTTGCCATCATGGGCATTCCTCAGCAGATAAAAACTGATAACGGCCCCGCCTTCACTAGCTCTCAATTTAAAACCTTCTGCACACGCTGGGAAATTACCCATCATACGGGAATTCCCCACAACCCTCAGGGTCAAGGAATAATAGAAAGGACGCATCAGACCCTGAAGGCCCAACTCCTGAAACAACAAGCCACCGCTTATCCCCCTAATGTACAATTAATGATGGCCCTGACTACCCTAAACATATTCAACATCTACAAAACCTCCAAACACCCTCCTATCTCCCTTCATTGGCACACGCCAAAATTAGCTCCCCCTATCCTAGTACGATGGCGAGATCCTTTGGATGGAATTTGGAAGGGACCAGACCCCCTCCTCACAACCGGGAGGGGTTTCGCTTGTGTTTTTCCACAGGACCAGCCCAAGCCTATCTGGGTCCCTGCCAGAAATGTCCGACACCAACCCGCCGACCAAGAAGATGGCCCGCCTCTCACTGACAGATCAAGGACCAAGGATGAAGAGGAGAAGGCAAAGGAGTCGCCATGCCCAGAGGAGCAGCAGGATCTCCTGGAAGGACATCCATGACCTGATAACAGCTGCCCAGGCCATGTGCCCTCCACAAGCCCCCCTCTCTTCCATTCTCTTGGCAGTTTTCACCATCCTTCATGCTAACTCTGCTACTGCCCAGCCTCCCCCTAGCCTTCCCAACACCTACCATTGGAGATTCTATGCTAGGGAAACCTATAACGGACACAATAAAGTTATAGGAACCCAGGACTGCCCACTTGAAGGATGTCGAACCAAGATTGAGATCCCCCTACACCCGGAATCCATCTCCACTATCCTCAGCCCTTTTCTCTGCTTTCCTTACCAAAACACAGGTGAATGTCTCCAGGAGGTCTCCACATATGGAGGTTGCAGATATTGGAGCTGCAGAATGGAATCCACCAGTCACGGTGGCACCATGCTCACCAACCTTAAAACTCATTTTCAGCTTTCCATCACTGATCCATGGAATGAACGTTGGCGAATCGGAGTTGTGGGTAAACTTTACCCCAATGGCTATGCCAGACACCCGGTAGCTGACCTACATGTCTCCCGTGAACTTGTCCCTGCCCCCAAATCAGCCTTTACTCATGCTAATATTATCCAACAGGAAAACCAGTCTCAGGAGGAACTACAAGCTACCCTCTCCTGGCTGCAATACATCCAATATGCAGTAGACCTCCTTCCCCTGACGACCCATCCCAATTCATCCCAATGCTTTTTCTGTGCCTCCCTCTCTCGACCATTATTAACAGCCGTTCCCATTAACTTTTCACTTCACGACCTCCATGGACTCCTGCCCACGAGGAAAACACAGGACATTCCTCTCTTTGACCTACCCCTGCCTCTTTGCCTTATAGGACCCTCCTCGAAACCCCATCTCACATGTGCTCATGACATCACCATTACCAAATCAGTATGTGTCAACCCTCCTGCCCTGCTCTGGTGCAAGGGCACTAAAGGTGCCTGTATCAACCCTCATTTTCAAGGCTCCTGTGCCCCCGTGATTGTTGTTCCTCAAGTTTATCTCTATGAACCTGAAGAGCTCGCCTTGCAGATGAGAGAAAACCGAAAGAAGAGAGAGATCTTCATCCCTCTGCTCATTGGACTAGGCCTTGCTGTCTCACTTGGAGCTACTGGAACTGCTGGAGCAGCTCTTGTCCAAACGCAGCATCTGGCCGGTGACTTCCAGGACAAGCTTGACCAGGCAATGGCCTCTACGACAGACAGCCTTGAGTCTCTTCAACGCCAGATAACCTCTTTAGCAGGAGTTGCTCTCCAGAACCGGAGGGCCCTGGACTTGTTGACTGCTGAACAGGGGGGGACTTGTGTTTTGTTGGGGGAGGAATGTTGCTTCTATGTCAACGAATCTGGGCTGGTAGAACAAGATGTACAGATGCTCAAAGAGCTCCAGGGGAACCTCCGGGCTCGCTATACTCCCAACACCACTACCCCTTGGTATTCAAACCCCCTGATGGCTTGGATCCTCCCCCTCCTTGGCCCCATACTAGCCATTGGAGCCTTGCTTCTCTTGGCACCCTGCCTCATTCAGTTTCTAAAACAACAGATGAGTAGCATTGCAAAGGTAACCACCAATCAGGTCTTAGTTCAATATCAAACTGTTTCCGACATAGGAGACATTTATTCCAATGACACCTCTCCTTTATAAAAGAAAAGAGAGGGAATTGTAGGGCACTGAGCTGAGAGACAACCAGGTGTCTGGTTGAACGAGTTTCAAACCCCGGTGACCCTTTGAGGGACGGTAGGCTGTTTGGCTCTGTTCCTGGCCCCCTGGTGCTCTCAGCTTCTGCCCTTTACCGCTTCACAGCCCCTCCCTCAGAGAGGTTGAGGTCTATGACCATCGGGTCACGTAGGAATGGTGCCTCAGGCTCTCCTCACATGCATATGAGGCATCCCCAAAACCTAGACCAAGCCAATGAGGTTACCTGTTGCTAAAACCTTCACCCACCCCAAACTGTATATATTGAGCATAATTGACAAGTAAAACACACACAAGAACCATCCAGGCGTCCGTGAACTTCCTTTCGTCGTTGACCCGACGCCGCCGCCGCCGCCTGCCACCGCCGCCGCCGCCGCTGCCACCGCCGCCGCTGCCGCCGCCACCGCTGCCGCCGCCGCCACTGCCGCCGCAGCCCTTCTCTATTACCTGGCCGGCACTTCCCGGCTTGAGAGCTGCAACCCTTTAGAGCCCGCTGGGCTCCTACCTAGCCGGCATCCCCGGCTTAAGAGCTGTAACACTTCAGAGCCTAACACTAGGCTCTTCTGCTGTCTAGCCACATTCCCTGGCTAAACAAAGAGCTGTACCGCTTGTGACCGCCGGCTCTCTCTGGAGCCTGCCTGGAGTGCCCGGCTGCCTTTCCGTCAGCTAGACTGGCTCCTTATCGGCCTGGCCCGAGCCTGGACCAGTTTAGCACGGAGTAGCAGGGCAACACCTGAAGAAGATTAGCCAGTGGACGCCAGCGGCCGGGGCAGGCAATCCCCCCCTCCCCACTCACGCCCTGCCACCAGCCTGGAGACCGCCGTGGGACATCCGCAGGACCAGGTCCCCACACTCCCTGTTGTCCACCAAAGGGACATCCTTCCCACTGTCCACCACAGGGACATCCTCCAAATTGTCCACCACAGTGACATCCTTTTCACTGTTTTCCACTGGGACATCCTACCCACTTTGCAGAACAAGGATATTTTCCTGTGCACAACAGGGATATCCTCACCACGGTGCACCACAGGGACATCCTCCTTTGCACACCAGGGATGTCAGCAGCACTCTCCACCCCAGAGATGTTAACTCTGCACTCTCCATGACAGGGACATCCTCCCCACTATCCACCAAAGAAACATCTTTCTCACTATTCACCACAGGGATGTCATCTCAAATGTCCAACACAGAAAAGTCCTCTTCACTGTCCACCACAGGGATGTCCTTCCCCCGGTCCACCTCAGGGATGTCCTCCCTAATGTTCACCAGACGGATATCCTTCCCACTGTTCACCATAATGAGGTCCTTCACAATATCAACAAAAGGGACTTCCTTCCCATTGTCCACAACATAAATGTTCTTTCCATGTACAGCACATTGTGTTTCTCTCTACTGTCCACCACAGAGATGTACATTCCACTGTCCACCAAAGGGACATTTTCCTTTGCACCAGAGAAACTTCCTCACCACTGTCCACCACAGAAACTTCCTCACCAGTGTCCATCACTGTGACATCTTTTCCATTTCCACCATGAGGAGGTCCTCTCCATTGTCCACCACAGAAACATCCATTCCACTGTTCACCATAGGGATGTCCTTCCCAATATCCATGACAGGGAGGTCCTCACCACTGTCCACAACTGGGACGATTTTTCCACTGTCCACCACAGAAACATGCTCATCACTGTCTATCACAGGTGCACCTTTACCACTGTCCACCACAGAGAGGTCCTCCCTGCTGTTCATCACAGGGACGTCCTTCACAATGTCCACCAGAGTAATGTCCTCTCAGTTGTCCAAAACAGAAACATCCTCTCCACTTTGCACCACAGGGACGTCCTCCACATGGAGAACCTCCCCACTGTATACAAGAGGGACGTCCTTCCCTTTGTCCACCACATGGACATCCTTTCACTGTCCACAAAAAGGACTTCCTTCCCACTGTTTAACACAAGACGTCTTCCAAACTGTCCACCACACAAATATGTTCCCAACTGTCCACTACAGCAACATCCATCCCACTGTAGACAACAGGGACGTACTCCTCACTATCCTCCACAAGGACGTCCATCTCACGGTCCACAACAGAATGGTCCTACACTCTGTCCACCACAGGGACATCCTACCAACTGTCCACACCAAGAAGTTCCTCCCCATCAGTCCACCACAGGGACATCCTTCCCACTGTCCACAACACATCTTCCCCACTGTCCACCACAGGGATGTCCTTTCCACTGTACACATAAGTGACGTCCTCCACTCTGTCCACAAGAGGGACATTCGTCCAACAGTTCACTACAAGAGGTCTTTCCCAATGTCCACAACAGTGATGTTCTTCCTACAGTCCACAAAATAAATGTCCTACCCACTGTCCACCACAGGGACTTCCTTCCCACTGTCTACCTAAGGGAGGTCCTCTCTACTTTCCATCAAAGTGATGTCATTACCACTGTCCACCATGGGGACGTCCTCCCCACTGTCCACAACAGGGATGTTCTTTCCACGGTCCACCAAACAGATGTCCTTCCCACTGTCCACCATAGGGACATCTCTTTGTGTACTACAAGGACATCCTTATCATTGTCCAAAACATGGTTGTCCTCAACAATATGCACTACAGGGAATCCTCACAACCATCCACCACACAATTATTCTCCACACTGCAAACAACAAGGATATCCTACACACTCTACACAATAGAGAGGTCCTGCCCTCTGTCCACCAAAGGGACATCCTTCTGCCTGTCCACCACACTGATGTCTACCACACTGTCTTCCAAAGAAATGTTCTTCCCACTGTTGGATACAATTACATCATTTCAATGGTTCACCACAGGAAAGTCCTATTTACTGTACACCACAGTGATGTCCTTGCCACTGTACACCACAGGGACATCCTCCTGTGCACAACAGGGATGTCCTTACCACTGTCCACCCCAGAGATGTCTTCTGCACTCTCCACTAAAAGGACATTCTTCTCACTGTCCACCAAAGAGACATTCTCTTGTGCAGCACAGGAGCACTGTCCTTAATGTTCACAAGGCCGTCATCAACACTGTCCACTGCAGTGAAATCCTCTCAACACTCCAACACAGGCACATTCTCCCAAATGTCCACAATATGGATATACTCCCAACTATCAAACACAGTGACGTCTTTCCAACTGTAAACAACAGGGACTTCCTCCCCACTGTGCACCACAGGGACATCCTCCTGTGCACAACAGGGATGTCCTAACCACTGTCCACCACAGAGATGTCCTTTGCACTCTCTACCATATGGACATCCTTTCAACTATGCACCACAGTAACATTCTCCAGTGCACCACAATAACATTCTCCCCACTGTCCATCACAGTGAAATCCTCCCCACTGTCCCCCACCATGATATCCTACCCATTGTCTACAACAGGGATGTCCTTCCTACTATTCACACCAGAAAAGTCCTCCCCGCTTTCCAACAAGAGGACGTTCTTCCCACTGTCCACCTCAGTGATATCCTCTCCTCAGATCATAACAGGGATATCCGTCCCACTGTCCAACACAATGAGGTCCTCCCTACTGTGCACCAGAGGCACAACCTTCCCATGTCCACCTCAAAGAGTTCTTTCCCAATGTCCACAACAGGGACGTCCTTCCCACTGTCCATAACATATATGTCCTTCCCACTGTCCACCACAGGGAAGTCCTCTCTACTGTCCACCACAGGGATGTCCTTTCCACTGTCTACCACATTGACGTCCTATACACTGTCCACAACAAACATGTACATCCCACTGTCCACCACAGAAACGTCCTCTCCACAGTCCAAAACAGGGAGGTCCTCCCAACTCTCCACTACAGGGACGTCCTTTCCACTGTTCACCAAGGAGATGTCTTTCCCACTGTCCACCACAGGGACATTCTCCTGTGTACCACAATGACATCCCTACCACTGTTCACAACATGGTTGTCCTCACAAATGTCCACTACTGGGACGTCTTCACCACTGTCCACAACATGAATATCCTCCACAGTGTAAACCACAGGAACATCCTACACATTGTCCAAAACAGGAAGGTCCTCCTCACTGTCCACAACAGGAACATTCTTCTGCCTGTCCACCACAGTGATGTCCTCCTCACTGTACACCTCAGGGACATACTGCTGTGCACAACAGAGATGTTCTTACCACTGTACACCCCAGAGATATCCTCCACTCTCCCCACTACATGAACATTCTTCTCACTGTCTACCAAAGAGACATTCTCTTGTGCACCACAGGAATGTTGTTCTTACTGTCTACAAGGTCGTCATCTGCACTTTTCACCACAGTGAAATCCTCTCAACTCTCCACCACAGTGACATCTTCCCAACTGTCCACAACCTGGATGTATTACCAACTACCAAACACATTGAGGTCCTTCCCACTGTAAACAACAGGGACATCCTCCCCACTAGCACAACAGGGATGTCCTAACTACTGTCCAACACAGATATGTCCTGCACACTCTCCACCATATGGACATCATTCTGAATATGCACCACAAGGACGTTCTCCAGTGCACCACCGTAACTTCCACCCCACAGTCCACCACAGTGAAATCCTCTCCACTGTACAACACATGGATGTCTTCTCCACTGTTTACATCAGGGATGTCCTTCCCACAATTCAAAATGGAAAGGTCCTCCATGCTCTCCACCACAGGGAAGTCTTTTCTCTGTCCACCTCAGTGATATCCTCACCTCAGAGCATAACAGTGATGTCCTTTTTACTTTCCAACACAGGGACGTCCTCCCCTCTGTCCACAAGAGGGTCATCCTTCGCACTGTCTACTAAAAGGTCTTTCCCATTGTCCACAACAGGGACGTCCTTCCCACAGTCCACACCATATAGGTCCTTCCAGTGTCCACAACATGGACCTCCTTCTTACTGTCCACCACAGAGATGTTCTCTCTACTGTCCACCACAGGGATATCCTTTCCACTGTTCACCATAGCGATGTCCTCCACACTGTCCACAACAGGTATGTCCTTTTCACTCTCCACCATTGGGACCTCCTTCCCACTGTCCACCACAGGGAAGTTCTCTCTACTGTCCACCACGAGGATGTCCTTTCCACTCTCTACCACAGGGATGTCCACCACAATGTCCACAACAGTCATATCCTTCCCACTCTCCATGAGAGAAAGGTACACTCTGCTGTCCACAACAGAAACGTACTTCCTAATGTCCACCTCAATTTTGTTCTTTCTTCTGTCCACCACAGGGACATCCTTTCCACTGTCCAACACATGGTGGTCCTCCCCACTGTCCACCAGAGGGACATGCTTGGCACTGTAGAAAACATGGAGGTCCTTCCCAATGTCCACAAGATATACGTCCTTCCCTCAATCCACAACATAAATGTCCTTCCCACACTCCACCACAGGTGCCTTCTTCCCCCTGTTCAACACAGAGAGGTCCTCTCTAATATCCACGACAGGGATGTCCTTACCACTGTCCACCTAAGTGACGACCTCCCCTCTCTCAACCACAGTAACATCCTTCCCACTGTCCACCACAGGCAGTTCCTCCCCAATGTCCACCAGAGGGATATCCTTCCCACACTTCACCACTAGGAGGTCTTTCTCAATGTCCACAACAGGGACGTCTTTCCCACAGTCCACCACATCTATGTCTTTCCAATTTCTACCACATGGACTTCCTTCTCATTGTCCACTGCATGGAAGTCCTCTTTACTGTCCACCACAGGTATGTCCTTTCCACGGTCCACCATAGGGATGTCCTCTACCCTGTCCAGAACAGGCATGTCCTTTTCATGTTCCACCACAGGGACCTTCCTTCCCATTGTCCACCACAGGGAAATCCTCTCTACTGTCCACCACAGGGATGTATTTTCCACTATCTACCAAAGGGACGTCCACCGCACTGTCCACAATAGGCATGTCATTCCCACTGTCCACCACAGAAATTTACACCCTGCTGTCCACAACAGGAACATACCTCCCAATGTCCACTAAATGATGTCCTCTCCTATGTTCACAACAGAGACATCCTTCCCACTGTCCACCACATTTAGTTTCTCCCCACTGTCCATGAGAGTGGCATGCTTCCCACTGTCTACCACATGGAGGACCTTCCCAATGTCCAAAACATGTACTTCCCACAATCCACAACATAAATGTCCTTCATACTCTCCAGCACACATATCTTCTTCCCACTGTTCACCACAGAGAGGTCCTCTCTAATATCCACCACAGAGATGTCCTTATCACTATCCACCTAAGTGAACACCTCTCCTCCCTCCACCACAAGGACATCCTTCCCACTGTCCACCACAGGTAGTTCCTTCCCAATGTCCAACAGATGGACATATTCCCACTGTTCACCACAGGAGGTTTTACCCAATGTACACAACAGGGCCGTCCTTCCCACAGTCCACAACTTATATATCATTCGAATGTCCACCACAGGGACATCCTCCTCACTGTCCACCGCAGGGAATTCCTCTCATCTGTCCACCAAAGGTATGTCCTTTCCACTGTCCACCACAGGGATGTCCTCCACCCTGTCCACAACAGACATGTCTTTCCCATGGTCAACCCCAGGGACATCCTTCCCATTTTCCACCACAGGGAAATCCTCTCTACTGTCCACCAAAGGGATGTCCTTTCCACTGTCCTCTAAAGGGACGTCCTCCACACTGTCTACAACAGGTATGTCATTCCCACTGTCCACCACAGAAAGGTACACCCTGCTGTCCACAACAGGAACATACTTCCCAATGTCCACTAAATGATGTCCTCTCCTATGTCCACCACAGAGACTTCCTTCACACTGTCGACCACATGGAGTTTCTCCCCACTGTCAATGAGTGGGAAATGCTTCCCACTGTCCACCACACATAGGTCTTTTCTAATGTCCACAACATGGACATTCTTTCCACAATACACAACATAAATGTCCTCTCCACTGTCCAACACATGGACCTTCTTCGCACTGTTCTCCACAGAATGGTCCTCTCTACTGTCCACCACGGGGATGTCCTTTCCACTGTCCAAATCAGTGACATCCTACCCACTGTCTACAACAGGGATGTCCTTCCCACTGTCCTCGACAGAAAAGTCCTCCCCACTGTCCACCACAGGGATGTCCTTCCCAATGTCCACCTAAGTGACATCCTCCCCTCTATCCACAAGAGGGATGTTCTTCCCAAAGTTCACCACAAGGAGGTCTTTCCCAATGTCCACAACAGAGATGTTCTTCCCACAGTCCACAACATAAATGTCCTTCCCACAGTCCACCACAGGGAACTCCTTCCCACTGTCCACCACAGGAAGTTCCTATATACTGTCCATCAAAGTGATGTCATTACCACTGTCCACCATAGGGACGTCATCCCCACTGTCCACAACAGGGATGTTCTTTTCACTCTCCATCACAGGGATGTCCTCCCCAGTGTCTACTACAGGAACGTACCAGCCCCTGTCCACCACAGGGACCTCCTACCCACTGTCTACCACAGGGAGGTCCTCCCCAAACTCCACCATATGTAGGTATTCTCCAATGTCTACCACAGGGATGTCATTTCAACTGTCCACCACAGAAATATTCCCCCCACTGTCCACAACAAGGATGTCCTTCCCACTGTCCACCACAGAGAGTTCTACCCACTGCCCTCCACAGGGAAAACCTACCCACTCTCTCCCACAGTGATGTACTTTCCAATGTCCCACTGTAAACCAAAGGGATGTTCATCCCACTGTCCACCAAAGGTACATATTTCAACTGTCCACCACAGAGACGCCCTGACCACTGCTAACCACAGTGACATCCTCCCCACCTTTCACAACGGGGACATTTTTCTGTACACAACAGGGATATCCTCATTACTGTAGACCACAGGGACCTCCTCCTTTGCACACCAGGGATGTCAGCAACATTCTCCACCCCAGAGATGTCTTCTGAACTCTCCATGACAGGTACATCCTCCCCATTATCAACCAAAGAAATGTCTTTCATATGATTCACCACAGGGATGTCATCTCAAATGTCCAACACAGAAAAGTCCTCTTTACTGTCCACCACAGGAATATCCTTCCAACTGTCCAACACAGGGATGTCCTCCCCATTGTCCACCAGAGGGATATCCTTCCTACTGTTCACCACAAGGAGGTCCTTCAAAATATCGACAACAGAGACTTTCTTCCCACTGTCCACAACATAAATGTTCTTCCCACTCCCCACCACAGTGTGTTTCTCTCTACTGTCCATCACAGAGGTGTACTTTCCAATGTCCACCAAATGGACATTTTCCATTGCACCAGAGAATCTTCCTCATCACTGTCCATCACAGAAATGTCCTCACCACTGTCCACCACTGTGATGTCCTTTCCACTTTCCACCATGAGGGGGTCCTCTCCACTGTCTACCACAGAAACATCCATTCCACTGTTCACCACAGGGACGCCCTTCCCAATAACCATGGCAGTGAGGTCCTCACCACTGTCCACAACAGGCACGTCCTTTCCACTGTCCACCACAGAGAGGTCCTCCCTGCTGTCCACCACAGGGTTGTCCTTCACACTGTTAACCAAAGGAACATCCTTCCCACTGTTCACCACAGGAACATCCTTTCCACTGTGCAACACAGGGACATTCTTCTGTTCATAACAGAAATGTTTCTTACTACTGTCCATCGCAGAGATGTCCTCTGCACTCTCCACTCCAGGGAAATCATTCCCACTTTCCACCAAAGAGACGGTTTTTTGTTCACCACAGGAACGTCCTCCCCACTGTTCACAAGGCCATCATCCCCACTGTGCACCACAATGAAATTCTTTCACCAATGTCTGCCGCAGCCACGTCCTTCCCACAGTCCACCACAGGGATTTCCTCCCAACTCTCAAACACAGGGATGTCCTTCCCACTGTAAACCACAGAGACCTCCTCCCTGCTGTGCACCAGAGGGACATCCTCCTGTGCACAACAGGGATATCCTCACGAATGTGCACCACAGGGACATCTTCTGGTGCACACCATAGACTTCCTCACCACTGTCCACACCAGAGACTTCCTCTGCACTCTCCAAAGCAGGGACATCCTTCCACAGTCCATCAAAATCAGGTTTTCCTGTGCACCACAGTAACACCCTCACTACTGTCCACCACAGGGATGTCCTCATCACTATACAGCACATGGATGTCCTTACCACTGTCCACCACAGGGATATCCTCCACACTGTTCACCACAGGGACATCCATCTGCCTGTCCATGACAGGGATGTCTTCCCCACTTTCCACAAAAACATCCTTCCCACTGTCCACCACAGGGATGTCATCCCAATTGTCCAACACAGAGAGTTCCTCTTCACTGTCCACCACAGAGATGTCCTTCCAACTGTCCACCACAGGGATATCCTCCCAACTGTCCACCAGAGGGATATCCTTTCCACTGTTCACTACTTTGAGATCCTGTCCAATGTCCACAAAAGGGACGTCAATTTAATGTCCACAACATAAACGTCCTTCTCACTGTCCACCACAGTGACAAACTTCCCACTGTCTACCACAGGGAGGTACTATCTACTGCCCACCAGAGTGATGTCCTTTCCAGTGTCCACCACAGGGACGTCCTTTTCATTGTATACCACAAGGACATCCTTCCAACTGTCCACCACAGAAACCACCTCCCCACTGTCTACTCTGGGAATGTCCTACATTCTCTCAGCCACTGGGACATCTTGCCCAATGTCCACCACAGGAATGTTCTCACCAATGTCCCACACAGTGTTGTCTTCAGCACTCTTCACCACAGGGACATCTTTCCCCCATCAACCACAAAGACGTACATGCCACTGTCCACCACAGAGATGTTACCCCACTGTCCACAACAGGGGCGTCTTCACTAATGTCTACCACAGGGGTGTTCTTTCCCATTGTTCAAAACAGGAATATCCTCCCCACTGTGCACCACAGGCACATCATCCTGTGCACAACAGGATAGTCCTCATGCCTGTGCACCACAAGGACATCCTCTACTGCACAACAGGGATGTCTTCACCACTGTCCACCCCAGAGATATCCTCTGCACTCTCCAAAACACAGACATTCTTTCCATGTTTCACCAAAGGGATGTTCTCCAGTGCACCACAGATAGGTCCTCACCACTGTTCACCAGAGGGATGTCCTCCCCACTGTCCATCACAGGGACATCCTTCCCACTGTCCACCATAGACAGGTCCAACCCACTGTCCACCACATGGACGTCATACCCACTAACCACCACATGGACGTCATACCCACTATCCACCACAAGGACATACTCATACAGTCCATCATTGAGAAGTCCTCTCTGTTGTCCACCAAAGTGATGTCCTTTCCACTGCCCACCAGAGTAATGTCGTCTCAGTTGTCCAAAACAGAAATGTCCTCCCCACTGTCCACCACAGGGACGTCCCTACTTACTATCCACTACAGGGAGAACCTCCTCACTGTCTACAACAGGGACTTCCTTCCCATTGTCCACCACATGGACATCCTTTCACTGTCCACAAAAAGAACATCCTTCCCACTGTTTAACACAGGGACGCCTTCCTAACTGTCAACCACACAAATATGTTTGCAACTGTCCACTACAGAAATATCCATTCCACTCTACACAACAGGGACGTACTCTCCACTGTCCTCCACAAGGACATCCATCCCACTGTCCACAACAGAAAGGTCCTACCCACTGTCCACCACAGGGACATCCTTCCAACTGTATACCCCAAGGATTTCCTCCCCCACAGACCACTACAGGGATGTCCTTCCCACTGTTCAACAGAGGGACATCTTCCCCAATGTGCACAAAAGGGACATCCTATTACTGTTCACAACAGCGATGTCCTTCCCACTGTCCACAACAGAGAGGTCATCCCTGCTCTCCACCACAGGGACAGTCTTCCCACTGTCCA
>NW_023045145.1:0-45250 GCF_011762505.2 Arvicanthis niloticus | reverse complement strand
AGAGAGAGAGAGAGAGAGGTTTCACATAATTTAAAATTAATCTTTTTCTAAAATTAAAACCTTAGGATTGCATTCCTACTTTCCACCTCTCTCTCCTACTGCAGTAGACCATCCCAAAATTTTTGTAAGTTTCTGAATACAAGTGAGCTGTAAGCATGGGGCATATTGTGTGTGAACACTATGGGGAGAGCAGTGAAATCTTTGGTCATCTCTAGACACACTAACTTAATAGGTCACTCTGTCTGAAGCCGCATGTTTAACAGCCCCAAGGAAACCCAGTGCTTCCCAACCCCATCCTGGTCCCTGGAGCTCTTTAGGATTGTTGTAGGTGCATATAACAATTGCAACCTCATGAAGACACCCTTCTCCCCTCTAGCTAAATTTCTAATGGTTTGTACCAGGATATCCAGGTTTTTCCCCAAGATACCATGTCCTGTGCAGATTGTGGAGAGTTCTCCTATGCCCTGTACTTGTTTTGGTCACAGATTGTTCCTGGAGCCTCATTTGTGAACATACCTTCTTTGTCTTGGGTGTACTGCTTTCTCCCTAGAGTCTCTAAACTAATCAAACACACAGCCTCCAGGCATCCAAACATTCTTTTCAATGTCTCTTCTTCATTTAAAATGTCTTGTTTTATTTCTGGATGGCTGTTTTGTACAGGGAAAGAAATCTGGCACAGACACTGTTTAGAGCTTTTGGGTGGACCTGACCCCATTTCTCAGATGCAGCTAATGCCATGCTGCCCAAGCAAAGATGCCCTGACAGTATAATTCCTACATCCATTCTTCTCTGCCAAAATGGGTTATTATTGCAGGCTCTGCGAAGAAAAGAAAATGCAGTGTTTGAATCTCAGTTTTTCCAACCTGTTATGTGGATACTTAGCTGGTTATTTAGTTTCTATGAGCTGACATCTTTCATCTGCAAATTGAGATAATTCCTTTTCTAATGAGATTATTATAGAGATTAAATGCAATACTGTGCATGAAGTACTTGGCACAAGGGACTGTCATTTAGTCATTTTTTCTCTTCTGCGCTTCAGTGACCTTATCTGCAAAAGTGCAAACTAGAGTACCCAGTGAGAACACATTTGTAAAGTCATTTACAGGAAAGGTGGCCCAGTGGTTAAGAGCACTTATTGCTCTTGCAGAGGACCTGGGTTTTGGTTTCCAGCATCCACAAACTGACTTAGAACCACCTATAACTCTAGTTCCAGAAGGCCAAATCCTCTCTTCTGACTTCTGCAGGCACCAGCCACACACATGATGCACATACATGCACATATGCAAAACACTCATACACATAAAATAATAAAATAAAGGTGTTTATAAAATATCAAGTGTGTATTTATTGGTTTTAATTGTTTTGATATATTTAACATATGGAAGCGATCAGGTATAAAACTGGGGAGTTCCTACCACTAACCTCACACTTTTTCCCTCCTCAGTTTTCCCAAATATTTCCAGTGTATATATTATAGCAATTGTTTTTTTATTAAAGCTGTTTATATATTTATTTTCCTACTTAGAATATTAATCATGAAAAAGTCATACTCTTTTTAAGTATTTTAGTAAGCTATACATAAGAAAAAATATAACAAACTCACATATCTTCAGTGCTGGATTTCAACATTTATCAATTCATGGCCAATCTTGTTTCATCTATGACCCATTCATTCCTTTAGAATGTCTCTATGTATCATATATAACTATATGTACAATGTCATAGCAAAATATTACAGATAATTCCTTAACATCATCAATGTCCTATTGATGGGCACATTGTTATTCTTTGGGGAGAGCAGTTATTGGTTTTTTTTTTTTTTTTTCAGTTAGTTTTCTTGAATTAAGGCATAAAATGGGGGAATGAAGGGAAGGACCACTGTTAAAGAGTGTTCACGTGTGTGTGTGTGTGTGTCTGTGTTCTAAATACAGTTTGATATGCTGTTTAAATCTCATTTAATCTATATATTTTTATTTGTTCTTATTCTTCTATTTCTGATGTTATTTTTTAAAAATGGACCATGTCTGTTTTCTTGTGATGCTTTGTGGTCTTTGTGTAAGAATGTTAATTCAGCAAGGTTCCATTCTGATTCTTCTGTAAGCTCCTTATCCATTGCTCTCAAAAGCCTATAAAAAAGGACTCCCTCTGGACTGCATAGGGGTTGATGTCAAAAAGTATCCCCTCTCCAGGAAAAAGACATTGGGATGGGTATGGCCCTCATCCTCACTGGACACGACAGGAAGACCAGAGCTATTACAAGGTCCCCTTTAATTACTGGAGGTCAGGCCTCTATCCCCGCCTTGGCAAGATTAGAATCGCCACAGCCCTTCTATACTTGGAGATGGGAGGAGATGTCAGGGGCAGCCCTGCTTATACACTGAAGGCCTAAAATCATCCCATAAGCCTAAAATCAGCAATAGGCCTGACATACATGCCTGCTAACACACAAAGTCTTGTGTCTCTATGGAAAAACACTGAAACAGGTAGCTATATAAGATATTGTAAATAGGCAGCTTTTGTGGAAATCTACCAGCCTGAGTAGTCATAGACCTTGTAAATAGGCAGCCTTGGCAGATAGTACCAACTTAGATAAGGACAAGTAAATCATAGGCAGAGTCATAGTGACCTGACCCCTGAACCTTCACCCAGCTAATACCCTGTTCTGAAAGATATCTGTACTCCCCCTGAACACCTATGCTCCTGTGTCATCCCCTTCCCCACATCCTGCATTTTGTGTTTATAACCCCTGTGTTAAAAAAGTAAAAATTATGATTTGATAATAAAATAAAGAATAGAAAAAAAGGATTCCCTCCTATTTGACTCTTAGGAAACTGGTACAATTCATATAAGAAAGACACATAAGAATCGGAGACAAATGTTTGATACTCTGCCTCCATTTACCAGTGTTCCAAATGCTGGTTTGAAAATGCAGCAATAAGGCTTACTTCTCCCATTTATCTTAGATAGCTGTGATCTGCCTCAACTCATTACACTCTGTCCATGGTGAGTATCATCTTCACCGTAGTTCTGGGATTCCTTTAACCCAAGGAGTATGTGACAGCATTCTGGTTTTTTGGTATGACAAAGTATCCTAGGCCCCTACATACATGTTATGCTGCAGAATTGGGAGAACCATTTCTTCAAGGATCCTATGACAATCTAGACACTTGGGGTGACCATCTATATACTGAGGGGACCATTGTTTCATGGCTCCTTCATTAGATTGTGCTAATGTAACTTTAAAGACACAATATATTACAATTCATGCCCATAGGTTCACCCTGAATCTTGACTAGATTTTCTTACCAAGCCATGCTAGAGTGTCTTAGAAAAAAACTGTTTCCCTTAAAATAACTGCAAGAACTAGATTTTGTTAAATGAGCAAAGCTGTTTTCATGGCACTTGTCAAAAATAAAACACCCATAATTCAGGAAGCCACCATGCTGTTAGGAAGAGGCAATTTACAGAGCTGAAAACAAACATTCTGTAACATCTTCTCTTTGTGAGACATTTGTTGGACAGAAAAACAGAAAACAGAAGCTTTTGTTGTTCCATAGAAACACTAGCATGTGTCAAGGGTTTACCAGCCATTTGGTTGTCTGGAGCTCATTCCGGAGAGGAGAGGCTGGAGAAACAGTGATTGCCATCTTCCCCTAACACCCTGCATCTCTTGAATTCACATCATTTCAGTATATGTCATGTCTTCACTCCTAAATGTAGAATGCGTGTGCAATAAATGTCTACTTCATCGTTATTCACCATCCTGGAGATCACTTGGAAATGCAAAGTGAGACAACCTCATTCAACAGATATTGAACATAGTGTAAATGGAAAGCCTTTCTAAGCCTTAGTTGTTGAGGAATTAACAAAAGACATGGGGATCAAAACACTGGAATGCAATAAATAAATCTGAAACTTGACCAGGTGGATTTATCCTAAACATAAAACAAACCCCATGTTTAAAAGTTTATTGGTGGATGTTACTTTTGAAGTATACAGAACCACTATCTTTTTATTTTATTTCTTTATCTTAAGACAGGATCTCACTGTGTAGCCTTAGCAAGGCTGGAACACACAATGTAGACCAGGCTGGCCTCAAACTCACTTGAAAGTAGGTATATTGAGGGACAGATGAAAAAGAAGACCAGAATCTTGATACCAGAGAATGGTAAAATCACACCATACAAGGCTTGCAAGATTGCTCAGTGGTTGAAGGCACTTGCCAACAAGCCTAATGACCTGAGTGCAATTCCCAGGATCTGGATGGCTTGGTGGAAAGGAAGAGCAGACTCCATCAAGATGTCCTCTGATCTTCATACATGGTCTGTGGTACACTTACCTGCATACACACATATAGAGAGGCACACAAAATAAGTAAATGTATTTTTAAAAATACATTATTCTTCTTTAACAAAGAAAATTACTCAACCTGGATGTGGTAGTGCATACCTTGTAATCTCAGTACTCAGGAGGCTAAGTCAGGAGGATCTATTCAAGTTCTAGGGAAGCCAGGGCTACATAGTGAGATCCTCTTTCAAAAAACCAAAAGCAAATTTAAAAAAATAGTTTAGGTTCTAAGCTAAACACTTATCTGGTTGTGTTGGGAAAGGGAAGAAGCCAAATTCATAGCCCATAAAAGGAAAAATAGATTAGTTATCAAATTTAGAAAGGTTTGGTGTACAAAAAGAATCAACGTAATTTTTTTAAAAATATGAAATAGATGTCAGGTATGGTGGAGCACACCTTTAATCCTAGCACTTGGAAGGCAAAGGCAGAGGGATCTGAGTTCAAGGCCAGCCTGCTCTATAGAGGAAGTTCCAGGACAGCCAGGGCTACATGTTGAAAAAAAATCCTGTCTTGAAAACAAATAAAAACAATGACAAAACAATGAAATGACAAGCAAGCCTCACCCTGTGTGCATGTATGTGTTTGTGTGTGTGTGTGTGAAAGAGAGAGAGAGAAAGAGAGAGAGAGAGAGAGAGAGAGAGAGAGAGAGAGAGGGAGAGGGAGAGAGAGAGAGTCTAAACCACACATCCATTGAAGGATTATGTATAAAAAGCAAGCAATATGATCAATACATAATCGACATTGCTTTGAAGAAAATAAACAGAAGGCAAGTGACACACAAAAGGACAGCTAGCATAACTAACCACCAGGAAAATGGACATTGAAAGTCAATGAAATCCTCCCTCATAACAGTCGGAATGATTTTTTAAATGACAACATGAAATGCTGGTGGCACAGAGAAACTAGAAACCCAGACATTGTTTGTGGGGCTGCAAAGCCTACTGTAGCTCTTGAGATTTTCAAAGCTAAATGCACCCTTAATAGCAATCCTATGCCTCCATATTCATCCCAAAGAATGAAGAGCAGCACGCTCACTCAGCCTGCAGACTGTAACAAAGGCTGTAAAATGGATGTTAATTGCATCTTTATTTGTAACTACTCGAGCCTGTAAACTCTGGATGACTATCAACAGGTGATGGCTAAGCAGTTTAGAGAAGAAATATCAGTCATCGGGAATTAGGAGCAGAGATGGGACCAAAGTGAAGTGGATGCAATGTAAAAGCGTAATATAAGAGATGCTTTGGGTGATCCAAGTGCTCTGCCTCCAGGCTGTGTGGCTGTTGGTTTCTTGCCATTTTGCAAAATGTTCCTATTAAAGGATTGGGGTGAAGAACACAAACAATTGTTCTGAGATGTGTCTTAGAACTGAATGGGAATCTACAACTGTCTCTAAGTCAGAAACATTGCTATTAATATTTTTGCAGCGCTGGTTATGGTGACTGAGGCAGAAGGATAATTTAAATTCAAGAGTTCCTGAACAGCTTGAACCACATAGTGAGACCTACCTCCAAAAATAGAGAGAAAGAGATACAGAGAGACAGAAGGAGAGACAGAAAGAAAGACAGACAGACAGACAGACAGACAGATAGATAGATAGATTTCATGCTAAGCATTAAGGGAAGTGGAGGTACTTAACTCTACTTAGGCAAGAATAAATTATAGGATAGTTTCTACAACAATGGTGTCCTTTTATTGAACACTTGTCCTGTGCCTGTCATTGTTCAAGCTCTGTTTATGCGTTCTCTAATTTAATCCTTTTAACAGCCCTGAGAGATTTAGGGATCTTAGGTAACGTTGTGCAACTCACTCATTAAGTGGTAGAGGCAGGAATTTGAACTTGGATGTGCTTGACTTGAAGGGCTGTGCTCCTCACCGTTGTGATGGACAGCCTCCCTGTAACATGCTGAAGGAAGGGGGTCCTCTTGAGAAGGTACAAGTTCAGGAATGTAACCTTTTCATCCTAAAAGAAGCCACTTGCTCCTTCTGCATCTGAAGCGTTAGGAGTAGCTCTATAAAACCAAGTCACCACTTGTTCATATCCCTTTCAGCCCATCATCAGTGGTGGGTTAGTTACCAAGCATTCAGAGATTCAGAAAATATATTGCCTGCCAGAGAAGAACTCAAATACAGGAGAGGGGTAATCATCTGATTCTGGCACACAGTGATTCTTGTCTAATTATACCTCACCATCAGAGGACATAGGTTCCAAGACTCTCATGGACTCCAATATCTGTCTATAGAAAGTGGCTTAGTATTGACAAGTAGCTTACACTGTATACTTAAATTAATATTGATAATACCTAATGTCACATAAGTGCTGTCAATCTCTCCTTTCCTGTATCATTCAGAGAATAAGTTAAGAGAACAACAACAAAAACCAACCAACCAAACAAAACAAAAAATCAGCCTTCTGTGTTCACTACACATGTAATTTTTCTGAATATTTCCCACCTACATTTGGTTAACTCCACAGATAGTAATATACAGACAAGGGACCAGCTGTGCATGTGTTTATTCCTATGAAGCATAAAAGGGTCAAGTGAGCTCCCTGGAAAGCTGTTGTCTTCTGGCTTCACATCAGCTTAACAACTACAGAGGGGCCTTTTCTCACAGATGGCTTGTGGGGCTGAAGTGGCCCCTGTGGGTTTGGCCTTAACTCGGGGTTACATTTAAATATCAGACCTGAAGTGTTCTTTAGAAATTGACTAACCCCAGGATCTCCTTGCATCATTTTTGCCTTTATCTTTGTGCAGAAAAGGAGCAGAGAAAAAAATAAGTGGACAGACCCACAGACATTTTTGCATTTGTTTATTTATTCATTATTTTTTTCCTTGTATGTGTGTGCGAGGTGAATGCTAATACCAGCGTGCATTAGCCGGAATGGAGAGGTCAGAAGATAACTCTGTGGAGTTGCTATAATTCCTTCCAGCATTTGCACCCCAAAGACCAATTCAAGTCTTCATGTTTGTCAGCAAACACCTTTTGATCCACTGAGCAATCTCACCTGCCTGCCCTTTTGACCTTTTGCTTTTTGTTTGTTTGTTTGTTTGTTTGTTTGAGGCAAGGTCTCTTCATGTAGCCTAGGTTGTCAAACTGATAGCCCTCCTGCTTCAGCATCCTAAATACTGGAATTACAGGTTATGCCACACCCAGCAAAACCATGAATTAGGTTTAAGTCTTGATTCTAATATGACTAATCTGATCTTAGCAAGCTATTAAACTGTACCTAGTTCCTCATCTAAAAATGGGAATATCATTAATCTTCACAGGATTGCCAGTCATTCAGTATTATAACCAAGATAGTCTGGTGATAGCTAGTCACAACAAATGCTACCTGTCATTATTGTCTCACAGCATGAAATCTGTTAAATAGGAAACAAAGAATATCATTATGACCAAAAGTAGGGAAAGTTTGCTTAATGAGACTCAGAGAGCAGTAGCTTGCATGAACTATTTCATGACTAGACCTCACCAAGATGGAAAATTTCTGCTCAAGAAAAGAACTACAGATCAGGAGAAAACACTCACAGCACACACACACACACACACACACACATGCACACCTACACATACACTCACATCCACATTCACATAAACACACACTCACACACAGTCACATACAGAGACACTCATATAAACACACACATACACACACATCCACACAGACATTCACATAAATACACACATACATTCATACTCACACAAACACTGACATACATGCATACTCACACAAACACACATAGCACACACACATTCACATACATACTCACATAAACACACATTCACACACATACACACATACAGCACACACACAAAGACACATTCACATACTCACATACACACTCACATAAACACACACACGCATACACACACTCTTACACATATGCACATACACATTCACATACATATACACACACACATATATATACACACACACTTGCACATACATACACACATACTCATACACACACACAACTCACCACCACACCTGAAAAACAGAATCATACTTCAATTGTCTTTGATGGTTGAAGACCCTGCAGATTTCAGTACCAGTACACTTGATGTTTGCTCTCACTGTGGACTCAATTTAGGTAGAAAACCTCTGAAAAGGTGTGTTTAAGTACCTGAGAGTACCGTACTGCCCAACTCCAATTGTGTGCTTATTTTTGAGAAAATGTCCCTCATTTATTTCCCTTCCTCGATATAGAAGCTAGAAGGAGCCTACTTAAAAATGCATGCCTGAGGGTTTTGTTGAACTAGTTAGGGTTTGTATTTACAGACAAGATCCACCCTGGCTGGCTTACACAAAACAGAATGTGTAGACTTGGTTAAATAACATTAGGTAGACAGCAGGATATCCAGGACAGCCACAGAGATGGATCTAGGGCTGGACAGTTTTCATATGGAGAGCTTCTCTAGCAAAAACAAACAAACAAAACAAAACAAAAAAAAAACAAAAAAAAACTAAACATTTGTGCTTGTCATAAATCATGGCTGGAGCCAGATGTCAGAACCCAGGTCACAAACCTCTGAACACAGTTGCCTTCCATCTTAGAATGGTGATCTTCAGATACAGGAAAATTGAAAAATATAGGAGGGCAGCTGATAACGCTGGCTGCCAGGATAAGAGAAGGTCATTCACTCTTCTTGTACAGCAAAATCTAAAAAGCTAAACATGGAATTTCTTAGGCACCTTTGTTACTGTGATCCAGAATGTAACTCAAGACTCATCAGTCTGTTGAGCCTCCATGTGATTTTGAAGCCAAGGTGGAGGTGGAAGCTATGATCTTGCTGCTTTAGCTGCTTTAGACCTAGCATCCTCTGTGCATCCTGAGGGGCCCTTTGGTTATTTGTTTGTTTGTTTGGTTGGTTGGTTGGTTCTTTGGCCAGTTAGTTGATTTGTTAGCTGTACATATTTGAAAAGAGTTTGTCATCCTGCTGTGTCCTAGAAATGGCAGAGTATCAGGATGCCACATTGCTTAGGGACTCCACGTCCTCACTAGTTTTCTCTTTGCTTTATCAGTTGTGGTGTAGCATGTCTGTTTTTCCATAATCACCATAAATTTGCCCATTTCCCTTTAAGTTCTATCAAATTTTACTTTCCATATTTCAAATAATGTTTTTTTAGATTTATTTATTTTATGTGTGTGAGTGAGTGTTTTTTGCCTGCCTGCATGTATACGTGTGCACTGTGTGCCTGGTGCACAATGATTTATTCACTCCTTAGAGGTTGCTTCAAGGTTTATAGCATACCTCACTGACTCATTACAAACACTATTGTGCTATTTTATAGCAAGTACAGAAACAATATCAACTCTTGTCTCTTAAACTTTGTTGCCATACATATCACACATTTTATCTTTATGTTGTAAATTACATAGTGCATTGTTATGATTTTGCCTAGTCAGTTATATTTTTAAAGTAACTTTTATTGCATTTGTTCTTTGGCAGTCTCATAAAATGTAGAACATGCACTCTAACTAGCATAGCCCCCTACCTGTCTAGTCTGCATCCCACTCCTATTACCCATTCCTAAAACAAGTCCCTTTCCCACACACATCTCTTGTTTTGGCTTTTATTTTGTTGTTGTTTGTTGAGACAACCGAGTTTAACTAGCATCACCTGTGTGACCCTGAGTGGTAGAGCTATCCATGGGAGCCTGGTGGGTTCCTCACTGAGTACAAAACTGAAGACAATGACATGCCTGTCTCAAGAACCCTAGAGAACTGATTGTAGGAATCTCCAAAGTTAAGAAGTCAGTTCCAAATGTTTATTTTTTCTGTTATTAAACTTTCCTAAAGAAGGTTGATATATAGCTGAATAGTAGTGTTTGCCTAGCATTCATTATAAAGGACTAATTTTGATCACTAGCACCACATACAAAACAAAACACATCCGTGGCCTGTTCATTTTCCAGTCACTCCTTATGAAGACCAAAGCCCAAATCAGGGGTAGGTTAGTTGATAACTTAGGTAATTATTAAATCACTGTCTATCCTGTTATCCCCAGATCCTAGAATCCCATCCTAAAGTGGATCGGTCATTATCTTGTCTTTCAGGCCATCCATGTGTGATAACTGACCTGCTGTTCTCCATCCCCTTGAAGATCCATTGTTGAAATTCATTCCCAGTACCAATTATGCTGCTCTGCCAGGGTCCTTAGATGCAAGTAGCAGAATCTAGCCTAAAATTTTAAGCAAGAAAAATGACTCAAGAATATTAGATAACTCATAGACTTTTCTGAAGGCCAAGAAATCCGGACCATGTTAAATGGACAACCAGCAATGTTGGTCTTGTAACTGTTTACTGGATGACAGAAACCCACCTCTGCCACTCCCAAGGCTACAGAAACCCCTGCCACTACACATGCTTGGAGATCAATTTGGTTGTGAGTGGTCAACTCCATACATTGCTTATTTCTGAATTCCTCTCTTATTAGGGGCAGTGTCTGACTGCTAGAACCTGACTTGCTGATTGTACCACATTCACATAGGATTGCAGTTGTCAGTTTTATGCCTCTTACCTTGGAAAAGAGAATTCATAATATGAAAAGTTATGAAGCACAAGCCAGAGTTTAAAGCTGTGGGATTCATAGCCACTTCAGTCATCAATAGTATGAGTGAATGCACACAGATACACAACTCAAGTTATCTAGTTCTGAATACTAGGTATCAGTAAGAGGGCCCATTTACATGTCTCCACATTGTCTCCACATGCATTGCTTTTCTTCTGTTAAATGAAAGTACAAGTGATATGGAATGCAGCTAAATTAGCTTGTGGTCCAGTCTTCCTTGGAACAAGAAGCCTGTATCTAATGCCAAGAATGCCTTCCCTGCCCCTTGAAATACCATCACTTTATAACTGTGTGATATCCCTCAGTAACCCTTGCTACAGTCTTGCATACTGGTCCCTCTATTTATAAAGCAGAATTGCTGGGTAGGAGATCCTTGGCAAATATGAGGAAGCCTCTCTGCCAAGAGAGGATTAGGGTTCTCTGCATCTTGGTCATACCAAGTGCTCTTAGAAGGGACAGAAGGTTGGAGATAAAATTACAGGGTCCAGCCCCACCTGACTTTTAGCAACCAATCCCATCCTACCCACATTTGGAAAAGCTAATGTTCCCTACCCTTCTAAAGGTCGGGTGGCTAAGGGACAACAGCCAGAGCTCTTCTGATAGTGATGTGGAAGTCAAGGTTAGCAGTGGCTGTAATGTCCACTGGGATCAAAAGGTTGCCACCCTCTTTAAATTTGACCTTCCAGAGTTATTAGCAGGTCATTCTTTGGCCCTTTCTTCTACCATTCTTCATTCAAGATGTAATTTGATACCAAGAAATAAATCTCTGTGTTCAGGAGTCTTCTCTAGCAAGAAGGGCTCTACAAGAAGATCATTTAGCAAGACACACTCATCAAATACTTTCTCACCGAGCTCCACTCGGACTCTGAGAAACAGAAGCAGGAGGCATGGCCCTTGGCTCAAGGACATGGAACTAAAGACAGATATAGGGGCTTGGACAAATCTGTAAGGAACAGACATGTGAGGATGTTCATGAGGCAGCTGACACACAGAAAGACTACAAACTGTTGTACTGGCATCAAATCCTTTGTGCTCAGCCCCTTTCAGGTCCTCACTACTTCATCCTGAATCTATGTGAATGTCCCTCACCATGTGAGATCTCCAGTGGCTCTCTTCCTGGGTCTACCCTGAGCATGGTATATTGCTCAGAGACTACCCTCTACATCCCCATGTCTTTCTTAACCTTAACTTAAAAAGAAAATGAGAAACAGAGTCTTCCCTTATCATAAAAGATTATAGTCTCATGATTTTCCAAAATAACCAAAAGCTAACCATGATCCATGAAATTTTCCATTAAGTTGTATTTTATTACTCCACGCAGTACCCACCTTCCTTCACATTTAAGTGGGACCTATGTGTTCTGCCTAAAGACAATTGACTTTCTTTTACAGGCCCTTTATCCTCATTGATACACAGCTCATTTCTAAGCTTCTTTCCCAGAGTCCACACCTTTGCTCACAGTTTGTCCTCTGAAAATCACTTCCTGCCACTATATGATTTCTGTCCTCATGTAACTAAACCCCCCCCCCCCCAGTAATGTAAAGCATAACTCAAATACTTCACAGGGTAGTCTGTGCACTGTCAATAAAAACATGGGTTTCCATGGTTTTCACCTCACAGTTCATTGGTTCTTGGTTAGGATCAGGAATTATATTTTTATTTCCAGGTCAGTAGACAGTGAGAGATGGTTAGCATAATACATGTGGAGAAAATTGACTTCTACCACTAAGCTAACAACATTTAATGAGGTGATGGCAAATATCTCATCAAGAGAGAAGC
The DNA here is from genome assembly GCF_011762505.2 of Arvicanthis niloticus. Lineage (NCBI taxonomy): Eukaryota > Metazoa > Chordata > Mammalia > Rodentia > Muridae > Arvicanthis > Arvicanthis niloticus. The sequence continues at coordinate 32,551 of NW_023045145.1, read as the reverse complement.
AGCTGTAAAACAGAGAGAAGGGCAGGTTCCTCATCTTGAGGCTTTGGACATTTACAAAGAAATGGCCCAATGAACTTAAAGAGAATAATGCTCATATGATGCCCAGGAAAATACAAACATAAGCCTGCTGATGAAGACAAGTTAGGATTGAAAACTAGAATTCGATAAAGAAACAGAGGACAGTGGTAACATGTGCCTTTAGTTCCAGCACTCAGGTAGCAAAAGCAGGCTGATCCCTAACGAGTTCAGGGCCAGCCTGGTCTATAGAGTGAGCTCCTGAGCTCCAAGACAGCAAAAACCACACAGGGAGTCTTGAAAAAACAAAAACAAAACAAAAACCAGAAAAAAATTGAAGAAGACTCAAGCTGAAAAAAAAGAAGGAACAGAAAAACTCAATAGTCCAACTAGAAAACTCAAAGAGAAAGTCTTACAAATAAGTTGAATCAAACAAAAGATAGAATACCAGAATATCATGTCTCAAAGATAAACTAGGGAATAAGCAAATAAACAAACAAATACACAATTTTTTAAAACACAGAGGTGAAACATTAAGGAAACATGGGAAATTGAGAGGAAAAAAAACAACCTTCAAAGGACAGGCATGGATGAGGGGGGCCTATCCCAAATCAATGGCATAGATCAGCTCTTCAACAAGATCATAGAAGAAAACTTCCCCAAACTAAAGAAAGATATACCCATACTGATACAAGCAGCACACAGAACATCAAACAGGCAATGTCAGAGAAAATCCCCATGGCATATTATAGTTAAAACTTCTTAGGTATAGGGAATGAAAAAGTGTATTAAAAGCTACAAGAGAAAAAATACAAGTCACATACAAAGGAAAACTTATCAGAGTAACAGCTGATTTCTCAGTGAAAACTATAAAAGCCACAAGAGTCTGGAGCAATGCATTCCATGTCCTAGATGACTATGATTGCTAAGCTAGACTAATATACCCAGCAAAACTATTTACCATTGTTATTTGAGGAAGAAAAGCTTTCTACAATACAAACAGCCTTAAAATATATATACATACAAAAAACAAATCTAAAGAGAATACAGTAAATGGTATTTTGGGCATAAGAGAGGAATGAGCCAAAAGACTGTGTAAAGAAACATGAAGTTATGATTACTAAAACACAAAATGCTATTGAGAATGCAAATAACAGCACCAAAACAATCAATACATTGATCACAATTAATACACACATTTCAATAACTCTGAATAGTAATGACCTCAAGTCTCCCATCAACAGATACAAACTGATTGAATAGATCAAGAAACAAAATCCATTTATTGTCTACAAGAAACACATCTTGCTGGGTGGTGATAGTGCATGCCTTTAATCCTAGCACTCAGGAATCAGGAGCAGGTCTATCTCTATGAGTTGGAGGCCAGCCTGGTCTACATGGTGAGTTCCAGGCCAGCCAAGACTACACAGATAAATCCTATCTCAAAAAACAGACAAACAAACAAAAGAATGAGGAGGAGAAAAGAAAAAGAAAGAAGGAAAGAAAGAAGAGAGAAAGAGAAGGGGAGGAAGGGAGGGAGGCATGGAGGGAGGGAAGAAGGAGGGAGGCAGAGAGGGAGGGAGGCAGGGAGAAAGACAAAGCTTTAAATGTAGGCACTACCTTAGAGTAAAGGATAAAAGAACTTCAATCAAATAGGACCAGGATGCAAGAAACATCTCTATCCTAATATCAGACAAGATAGACTTCAAACTAAAGTGAATTGGAAGAGATGAAGAAACTTCATTCTAATCAAGGGAATAATTAACCAGTGAGACATTACTATCCTGAACATGTAAGCAGCAAGCCCTGGTGAACCCAGTTTCATTAAAAGAAAGAAGGAGAAAGAAGAAGAAAGAAGAAGAAGGAGGAGGAGGAGGAGGAGGAGGAGGAGGAGGAGGAGGAGGAAGAGGAGGAAGAGGAGGAGGAGGAGGAGAAAAAGAAGAAGAGGAGGAGGGGGAGGGGGAGGAGGAACTGGATTTAAAGACACAGATCTAAAAATTTAAAGACATCAACCCCCAAATAGTAGGTGATTTCACTACCCTACTTTCTCCAATACAAAGGCCATCTGGACAAAAATTCAAACAGAGAAGCAGAAGGAGCAGTCCTAAACTACTTCTTCAAGCCCAGTATCACTTTAATCTCAAAACCAGGTAAAGACAAAACAAAAACAGAAAGCTGCAGGCCAGTATCCCTGATGAACATTGATTCAGAATGTTTTTTAAAAGATGGTAAAAAGTACCTAGTGTGGCCTGAGATCACACTCACCTGGTGCCATGGGGCCCTGGGTGGTCAGAAGAAGAAGCCCGAGGTGACCCTGAGCCCAGTGCAATTAGACCTGGGCAAGCAGACCATACCCTAGACAATCCCTGCCTGGTGACACACAGAGGCCCTGGGTGCCACTAACATGAGCAAGTAAGTGGTGGAGAGATAGAAGAAAAGGAGATACAGAAGGATGAGTACACAATGAAGAGAGGTAGAACCAGAGTCTTGAAGATAGTGAGGAACAGCCTGATGTGACTAGCCAGTGATGACACCTAAGGCCATCTTGAGGTTCTAGCCCATGCTTTCATCACGTTTGGGTCTGTGTCCCTGAGGCAGTGGAGGTCTGTTACCACCAAAGGTCAAGTGGACATACCTTGTCTGGGCTGCCACCTAGGGCCATATTGATGTCTGAAGGCTGTGCAGAGCAGGTCCCACCCCTTACCTGAGCATCGTGGTAGAACTGCCTTTATGGCATCAGAGCAGGAGAGTTGACACACCCCAACATCTACCCCACCTATAAACTGTTAGAGCATGTGAAGGGCTCAGTCTTGTGAATCCGGAGCTGTAGTGTCTCCATGATGCAGAACAATAGAGTGTCTGAGAGGAGTCTTGATGAGGATCTAGTATTGATGATGTTGGTGGTAGTGGTCAAAGACCTGAAGATAGATCAATGATGACATTTGCAAGTAAAGAGGTGTGGGAGGCAGGGGAGGTATTCTGTGGCATACACTGTGGCACACAATATCTTTCACAAAAAGATTTTTTTTTTCCTTTGGGGTAGAAGTTGCAGGGGAAAGAGGGCAGGTGTGGGGGACAAGGGGACGAACATGGAGTTCATGAAGAATGTATGGGAGGTTGAATTTTAAAAATACCTAGTTTGTCATATGTTTGATATACGTATTATACTGTTGCAAGTATTTGATCACATTGTGAACCCCAGTATTGTAAACTGAAAAAAAAAAAAAAAAAAAAAACTTGTTGTCGTGTGGTTCAGCCTCAGCACACACTTTTAATCCAAGAGTCAACCCTAGGTCAAGAGGTGGAGCAAGTGCTAGGGTTCAGGAATCACCACACAAGCTTATGGATACGAATCTCAATTGAAAAAGAATATTTTACTGATTACACACCCAAGACTGATCAATCAGACCACAAAAAAGGACTCAGGAGCCTTCTTCTTAGAGGAAAAACCAAGTTCAGAAGCTCAGAAGGCAAGGGTGAAGGCAGTACTAGATTCTGGCTTACTAGACAAAGTAGTATCCACTGACTTTTAAGCAATTTGTTACTAAGTGTGAGATAAAAGGGGTGATGGGTGGGTGGTTTCGGAGCATTGAGATAACAGAGCATAAGTAATACAACCATAGCATTATGACCTTTCGGGAGAGTGTTTCAGTGTCAGCTATGGAAGTGGAATCTGAGAAGCTGAACTTAATTTCACTTTATAAGCAAAATGGAGACTAAATACAAAATACAATACAGTTATGTTAAAAGAAGCGGGTCTCAACAGCAAGTAACCAGCTGACAGGGAGTGAACACAACAGAGTAGGAAGGAAGAATGTTGAGTTCAAGGGTATTTAAGAAAGAGTGAACTAGAAAGTAGGGACATTGGGTTCAAGGGTATTTAAGACAGAGTGGAGAAGAAACTTTTTCCTTCTGGGACGACAGCGGAGGAGGAAGGTCAGCTGGGTGTCTTCTCAGCCCTCTGAGCTTTCAGCCATCCACCACAGAGTCCAGCTCCTGAATCTTCATTGGTAAAATCTAATAGCTAGGGTTTTTGTTTTAATAAAACAACATTTTGGTGTCCAACATGGGGTACCAGACATAAAAATATCTTTTATTCACCTGATGTAATTTTTTTTCTAGAGGCTTATTCCCTCTGTCTGACGAGTCCTGGAAGGTTCTAGCCTCCATACAGTCTTATCTAGGCCTAGGATGTTTTCAGCCTCTGAAACTTGCTGCTGAATAAGCACAACTTTTCTATTTCTTTCTGAGCTCTGACTGGAGGCTCAAACTCTGCTGTTCTGACTCAAAACTCCTCTCAAGCTGACTGATTCAATCTAGTGTCTCTCAGTTTCTTACTGAATTGCTCTGCTTAGCGTCATACTAACTTCGACAATCTGTTCTGATCTTCTGGCTCCTTCTCCTTCTCTGACTCATTCTGTCTTCACCTGTGTCTAACTTGTTCTCTCTCTCTCTGCAACCTGTCTCTGTACAAACGTCCCAATAAAATTGCCTTTTTTTCTCTCCTTGTCTTCATTACCCCTAAGTAGCTTCCCTTTTCTTCCTCTTCTCATGAAAGTTGTACATATCCTATCATGTCAAATCTTTCTCTGATTCATCACTTTGTCTGAGACTCAACTAGAAATTACTTTCAAACATGGGTGCTTCTTTCTACAAACTAACTTTACCTTCAGCGTTTGTGATTAAAAGTATATACTAAGGACATGCCTATATTCCAGACAGAGGGATTAAAGGTGTGTGCTAAGGGCTGAGCCACACCACAACTAAAAATCATTATTTTCAGTTAATAACACAATCTCAGGGTTCAAACTATAATCAAATATCCTGTGACATTCCCACCTTTTTGCCTAAACTAAAGATTTTTACACAGTTTAGCTTTTTCAAACAGAAACAATTATTGATCCCATAAACCTAACAGTCTGAATGTCCTTATGAAGATCTATTGATACAACGATTCTTCATAACTGCAGTCCTGATCATCTGTCCTTGGCAACAGTCCACTTCAGTATCAAGGTTTTCAGTCTGCCAGTCTGATGAATGATTTGTCCTTCTTCAGATGGTTTGTTGAGCTGTCTCCATAAAGGCAGATCAGCAGTTGCTGTCTTTCTGCATCTCTTCCTTGAGTCCTGCCATTCATGTGGAAGATTCTCTGACTCAGATCAGATCTTTATCAATTTTGATTGAACACCTAGTCTTTCATCAACTGTGGAAATACACACAAAACCTCTTCCCTAACATAACACATTCCCTGACTTCTCTTCTGATGTTAAAACATCTTTAAAGTATACAGCTTGATCTACCTCAGCAGTTTATTTTTCTGCAATCCAGTGTCTTTCAGCTATTCTTTATTCCCCCTTTCTGTTTATTAAGGAACAATTAAAGCTTTATGAATCCACACAGAAACTAGACATTTAAGCATATATGAGGAATAAATAAACAAACCACCCAAAAAATGGGTCTGTAAACTGGACAGTGTTCTCAAAAGAAAAACGGGAAGTGAGGAACTAACCCCAAAAAAGCACTCTTTTGAGTTGTTGGCCAGGGTTATCTGAGAGCCTCCTAAAATATAAGCTATTGCTATTGTTTTTTATTGCCCCCCCCCCAGAAGGGAGAAGGTACATCCCTACTGCTGAAGACACTATGCACTTCAGACACAGGGCCCAGAGGCTCCTCAGCTGGAACTGACATAAATGCATCCTCCCTGATGACTTGGTTTTATATTACCAGAAGGCACCATGCAAGCTTCCCAAGGAGGGAAACAACCAGTGGTTCTACCCAGCTATGATACCTATGAACCACAATAGCAACCAGCATGGCAAGATGGCCCTAGGGGGGCAAGGGTACAGTAGTGGCACGAATATCCTGGTGGTAACCAACAGCTCTCTTATTGGACTTAAGACCCACTCAAAAGAGAGGAAATTTTTGTCTGGTACCAGAAATCTAGCCAATAATCCAGGGATAGGAAAGTCAAGGATCTTGGAAGAGGACCTATAACCACTGCTTTATTAAGCCAGCATAATCCCTATCTACATTCTAAATATTTGTCCTCACAACTAGGTGTAGTCCTCAACCCTCACCAAGGAAACTTCTCATTGCAAAGGATCACAGCTAATTTAGAAAACCACAACCAACCACAATCAAAATGTAGACTTATGGAACTCAGTCCCAACTGATACATCTACAATATAACTCCTGCACCCAAGGTTCAGGGATCATTGAAGAGGTAGAAAGACTCCAAAAGTCAGAAGAATAGGAAGTTTGCATCTCCCAAGAATCTCAGAAGCTACAACCATAAAGTCTCTGCAACATGACTACCTAAACTTGACCTGGACAAGTGCAGTATCAATAGGCAAGCTAATGTAGAAGGGAGAAAGATTCAGGAGGCCTCAGTCATACAGAAGGAAGTACAGGCAACAAAGAAATGCTAAGAACAGGAGAGGTATTCTTCCCCACATGAACACACACACACACATTTGTATGTGTGTATATATACATATATATGTATACACACACACACACACACACACACACACACACACACACACACACACATATATATATATATATATATATATATACAGCTGATGAAAAAAGAGGCCATGAGGTTGAAAGAAAACAAGGAACAAAGGGAGGGAGGAATGTTATAATTATAATCTCAAAAATATAATCTCAAATAAATAATGTCAGAAGAAAGAAAGAAAGTTACAGAGCAATCTATCTGTCCCAAAAGCAAGGATGAAAACCATTTCCCCCCCCAAAAAAACCTTGCAAATCAAATGCCAACATATTAAAAAAGATTATTCACCATGAGTACATTTGTTTAACTCCAGAGATGCAAGTTTGGTACAACATGTACACATCAATGAATGTCATGTAGCATATACACATACACATATACATATACATCACACGCATATGTATATGCATATACATTAAATGAGCATGCATTTTCATGAAGGTAAACAAAAGACTAGTGAAGTACATGATTATAAGGTTCCCTACAGACAGCCAGACAGATGTACCCATGTGTCTTATAAGGCATTACAAACTGGTGGAAAACTGGATTAGCTATTTAATGAATGACATATCTGTACAAGAGCAAAACTGTATCTTACTTTATGTGATACACAAAGATAGCAGTAGTTACAAAAGAAACCTGGGGATTGCAGAAGAAAACAGAAGGTGAAAACAAACCACTTACTAAAGTTTTGAAATTTTCGTAATCTACTGTATGTAAGAATAAAAAAATACAAATTTAAATTTAGACAAAAACTATTTTCAGATAACTCATAGAGGAAGAGCCCTAAATGACAAATATGTGAAAGCACGCCCCCACCTAATAAACAATTAAATACAATTTCATGGCAATTAGATTGCATAAGAGTGACTCTGATAACTTTCTCATTTTCTCCTGCCTACTGCGCAATTTGGAGAATCATTTGGCTCGGTCATTGTAAATAGGATAGAACTGTCTGCTAGAATAGCTATTGACTAGAAGTTGTGAATACAGTAGACATTAGCAATTCTTCCTTCTCTGTGTGTAGAGATAATCTCTTGTGCACTATGTAAACACACTCACCCGTCAATAAAATGCTGATTGGCCAGTGAGCTGAGGGAAGATTGGAAGGTGGAACATCCAGCAAAAAAAAGAGAAATTCTGGGATTGAGTCAGGTGGAGGAGATTGGCAGGACACAGAGGAAAATGGTCTCATGAAACTGAGGACCAGATAACCAGCCACATGGCATGACTTAGACTATCTTATTAGGATAATGGAGTTATGAGCTAGTTGGGTAACAGGCCCAAGCTTATGGCCTGAGCATTTATTCATAAATACATTAAATCTCAGGGTTGTTATTTGGGGAATGTATGTGCAGGTAGAAAAGCCCACAGTTATGTGGGTATCAGTTCCAGAGATTCACAAATATGCTGTGTACCAGTTTTGTAGATTCTGTGTTGTAAACTTCAATGACATGCCCTAGTGTTCATCTTTCTTCATCCATGAGCTAGATGACCAGCAAGCTTTTCTTTGTGTGTGTGGTGTAGAGATTGAATGCAGAGCCTTATGAATTCAGGCAAGTGCTCTACTACCCAGCTAAATCCCCAGGTTGTCTTCAAACTCATAATCCTCTTGCTTCTGCCTTCTCAGCACTGGGGTTGTAGGCAAGTATCACCACACTTATCTTAGAGCTACTTAATTGAGACATTGATGCCTATAAATTTATGGCAGTGTTCTTTTATTAGTTCTTTAATGAATCACACACACACACACACACACTTCAAACAATTTAATACAGTTTGTGCAATAAAATGTTCAGGTTAACGCCCCCACAAGACCCATGCTGTGAGCATTGCACCCCAAGTTTATGAAGCCTTTAGAAGGTGGATCCTCACTGGTGGAAGTAGGCACAGGGATATGAAAGTTGCCCCTACCTCTGGTTCTGGCTGCTTCTGTGCTGCTTCATCTGTGTTTTGTGAGGAGGTGTAGGAGGGAATCTTTTGTGCACTGTGTGGAAGCATCACTTGTCAACAAAAACAAAAGCCTATGGGAAATAAGTTGAGGCAGAATTGGGGAGGGGCACATCTGGTGGCAGGGGAGGAATTCTGGGAAAAAGTTAGAGACATGGGAAAGATTCACCTCGAACTCCAGAGGGGATGGTTGCATAAAACTGTAATCAGTTTTTTAAAAAGTAACCACCCATGTGGCAGAACTTAAAATATAGTAAATGTGATATTACATTACAAGCTAATCAGAGAACACACTGAAGCTGTTGGACTAGGCATTTATTCATATAATAATTCAGTCTCAGAGACACTATTTTGGGGAACTTGGACATGGGTGGAAAGCCCACGTTTACGAAGAAGCCATTAGTGCAAGCACCCACGGCAAAGGAATGAGTTGTTCCTGCCACCAAGTGGTCCCTTCTATGATGGAGTAAGCACATAAGTCCAAGGGCTGCCTTCTTCCCTTAAGATGCTCGCGTCAAGTATTCTGTCACGGCCACAAGAAGGTGGCTAGCACATCAATACACCATTTCCAGCTAACAACCAGGTGCATGGTTCTTCTAGATAGTCAAAAATTACCAACATTTGAGGAGTGTTCCCAATCAGTAAGGTACAGGAAAAGCACAAGGAAAAAACAAGTTTCCTTTGTGTTATATACTGGGAGCTGTGCATGGAACTCAGGGTCTGTGTCAGTGAGGAAAACACAGAAGAGGGAGGGCTAAGTTTTAAGGAATCACCTTATGTGATAGAGGATGCTACTGAGTCCTAAATCTGCAGTGTACTCTGGCAGCCTAGAAATGCCAGCAGATGATGTCACAGTGTTGAGTTTGAAAGCAGACTGGAGGTAGAACTGTTTTTTCCTTTGATGAGGGCCTTGGTGCTTTTTTCCTAAAGCCTTCAACTGATTGGATGAAGCCTGCCTGCTTTATAGAAGATTAAGCATTCACTTAAAGTCTGCTGAGTTAAGTGTCAATTATATCTACATATCACGCCACAGCAATGTCTAGCTTAGTGTTTGATCAAACAATTTGGCCCAATGACCTTTCCAAGTTGGCCCATTAAATATACCATCACAAAGCCTCACTACAGCCAGTGATGACACAGGAAAAAAATATAATTTGATTCACCTACTCATATTTGAAACAAATTCCTGTAATGAAAGACAGACTAACAAGAGCATGTTTTTTAAATGTGTGCAGCACACAATTTGCAGAACAGTGACTATGCAATGGCTCAGGAGTCTGCTGTAAAAAGCACAAATGACATAGTTCAGAAAGGTGACAAGACCAAAGAAAACAGCCTCGAGCTTCAGAAACAGGAAAGGCATGGGAAAGGGTGTTTAAGGGCCTCTCACGAACCATCTTAACTGGTAAGCATGTGTCTTAGTTCGGGTTTTATTGCTGTGAAAGGACACCATGACCAAGGCAACTCTTATAAAGAAGAACATTTAATTGGGGCTGGATTACAATTTCAGAGGTTTAGTCCATGACCATCATGGCAGCATGCAGGCAGACATGGTGCTGGAAGAGCTGAGAATTCTACATCTTGATCTGTAGGCAGTCAGGAAGAGACTGTGTCACTGGGCATAGCTTGAGCATAGGAGACCTCAAAGCCCATGTTGACAGTGACTCACTTCCCCCAACAAGGCCACACCTCCTAATAGTGCCACTCCCTATGGCCAAGCATTCAAACACATGAGTCTATGGGGGACACTTCTATTCAAATAACCATAGCATTCATATTTGGTCTTTCACTGGAACCCCTTGTCTTTATGAACCACTGTCCTGCTTTGAAAGAATGCAGAGGATACAAAGTATTTTACTATTCTTGGTTCAGCGATTCTTTTTATTTAGAAAAAAAAAAGGCATTTAGGTTTATTTCACACTCCATACATCAAATACTTACATAGCACTTATTTTATTCTGTGTTAAGTACTTCCCCCAAATTCTCGACAAATTGATATTTAAAAAAAAAAAACACTTACATATTTGGGTTGAACATTCTAATCTGGATATCTGAAATTTGAAAGTGATATGAAATAGAGATTTTTTTTTTCTGAATGTCAAGATGATGCAGAAGAGGAAAACGCCACCTCATTGTTCAAAACATGGTAACATCGTGTAACATATGGACACAATATAAATGAATTCTCTGCTTTGTTTTCTGTCCCCTGTGCAAGTTATCTCACTGCAGAACATGCCAATATTCCAAAATCCAAACAAATCCAAAATCTGAAATATTTTTACGTTTATGCATTTCAAATAAAAGATATGTAATATACATTCACTATTGACAGCAACAAGGAGGCAGAAGCAGGAAGATCTCTCTGAGTCAAGGCTAGCCTAGTCTAAGTGACCAAGAATCTGAGACTAAATAGCCTAAGGACCAACAGTAAAACTAAATACTACTGTTCTAAAAAAAGAAAATGTCGTGATAAAATTACTTCTAATGATATTATCTATCATTGTCATCATAGATCAGCACTTTGCTCAGCCATCATCAGAGAAGCTTCTTCCTACAACAGATGGGAACAAATGAACATTACACTGAGAGTGAGACGCTGTAGAATGCCCAGCCCTAAACAGGGTGTCTCCATCAATCCCTCCACTCAGGAGTCAGGGAACCCCTTGGAGGAGGCAGAAAGAGTGACCTGTGCCTAAATACTTCCAGTTTAGTGTTTTATGGGATTTCTGAGTGTGGGAATGAGAGAGTCTGTTTCTTATGCCCTCTTTTGGGCTCTTGTCCTTCTGTGTTGTCCAAATCCAGTGTGTTAGTTATTATTATTATTATTATTATTATTATTATTATTATTATTATTATCCAGTAGAACCCTGTTTGTTTCCTAATGAAAGACAGGAAGGGGATGGCTTCAGGTTCAGGGCTGAAAGAAGCTGGGAGTAGAAAGGGGAAATCATAATCAGAATATATTATGAGGAAAAAATCATTTTCAATAAAGTGGGGAAACAGAGGGCAGTCATTCTTTTCTACAATTCAACAAAGAAATTTAAAACAGGGCTTCTCTATGGATTCTAAGCTAGTACTGAAATTGTGATCCTCCTGCCTCGGACCCTCGGTAGCTAAGATTACAGAGGTGCAGCACAACATCGGGGTTTCAACATGTATTACTGAGCTTCTGTGTGGTGCACATATAGGTGAGCAGGGAAGGCATGATCCTCACCAGGCAGAGCCTGCAAAGAATCTAGCCAGAGAATCAGACTCATCAGAGTTCCCACCTGAAGTCTCAGAGCAATCAAGGAGAGGCTTAGCTCATCCTAAGCTTAGCTCACCCTGGCTTTGTATGAGCACCATCTTCAAGACAGTGGGATCTGCCATCTTCCAATCTCCTACATATCATACCTTCCTTGCTGTCTGCTGTTGGTCTATCACTGGTTTTGAATTGTGATTGACTCAATTCTTTAATATGCAGGCATCTCATTTTCCATTTGCTGTTCAACTTCATCTCTGTTTTAAATCTGTCATAACCCTGGAAGTAGCTAGTATAATTTGGAAAGAAATTGTGTAAGTGTGTGTTAATATTAAACACAAAGTTTAAAGTCATAGACACCTCACTTCTTCTGTAGTTGTGTTTATAGCTAGATCCTTTCTATGGTCATATTTTTATCCTTCTTCTTTCATTCTGAACAAACCAGTTAAAGAGATGCCTTTCTCTAGAGATGTCATGGAGGTGGCTTTAACTAGAGAGGCCTACTGAATGACTGGTTACCAATATTTAAGACTTTGCTTTACCCAATCTACCCAAGGCTTGGATTTCTAAAGACATGCTTTGGAAGTGACTAATTTTTATATTTTCAATCTATGGTGGGTGAAAGAACATAGCTCAGTTAGGTGACTGTTTGTCTGGTATGAACAAAATCCTGGGTTGAATTACCAAGATGCCATAAAAAATAGATAAAACCAGGAATGTAATACATGTCTGTAATCTCAGCACTAAGAAGGTAGAATCAGGGGGATCAGGAGTTCATGACAATCCTTGGCTATATAGTGAGTTCAAAGCCAGCTTCGGATACAAAAGAACCTATCTCAAAAAAAGAAAAAAGTGTGGGTTACTTAGAGTGACCCAACCAAGACTGAAAAGAGGAAAATAGTGTCAGAGAGACAAAGATGGACTCTATCAACGTCCTATCGAGGGCCGCAGACCTTAGTAGGCCCCAAGACTTCAACATAACTGACTCCATGTTGGAAGTACCATTCAGGCTGTAAAACTGAGCATGTAGGCAACACCACCTGCCAAAATTAAAACAAAGACCTAATCCACCAAAGTTATGGGAAAAGTCTTTAAATGTACTAGCCTTGCTTTTTGGCTTCTATCGTTCCAATTCTGGCTAATTGTTCTTGCTAACCGAAGTGTATCAACCTGGGACCTGGTTTTTTGTGCTTAAAAGCTCTTCCTGAAAAAGACTCAGGGCTACACCGAGATCCTGAACACCTAGTACAGTTGCTGCCTGACTAATAAAGAGTTTCTATTGGCTTAAAACCCATGTCTGAGTAGTCTTCTCTGGTGAATACCCTACAACATTAGGTTGTGTTGCTGGAAGACCTGCATAAATAATGTTTTAGTATTCCTAAGTATTATTTTTCCCTTAATGTTACAGCATTGGGATTATCCTGTTCTTTTATCTCTTTGTGAAAACCTGTGTTTGATAATGGCACAGGGCCCATTATGGGGTCTTAATAATCTGGCTCTACATGGTTATCATTATATTCTTTTATCGGTGGTGTTCTTGTCTCAAAGGATGGTCCCAAAGAAGGAAGCTATTAGCAAAGCTTGATACACTACATTTGTTGTGAGGCATGTGAGCTGGCTGGGGGTGAAGCAAGACCTGATTTCCCCCCCACTTTTTAAAGTTTGGTTATTTCTACAACAAAGAAGACCCCTCCCCAACACTAAGTCAAACCAAGCAATAAGCCAGCACCGGGGATGGTTGCCAATCTGCCCAAGGTCACTGTCCTCAACAGTGAGATTTCTAAGAACTTCTGGCCATTCTTTCACCCAATTTCATTGCAACTTCTTCAACATCTTTTCCTGATCTACTGTCCTGTCCTTTTTGCCACACTTTAAACCAGGTACTTCTCAGCAGTAGGGTATTTCCCTAGTGTGGGTGAGGCCCTGGTTCTATCTTTAGCATGCTGCAAAAAATAAAAAGTCAAACTGACTTATGGCCATCTTTTCTCAGTTAAAACTGCATCTTTCTCTCACCTCAACCGCTGCATTGCCTTCTAAAGGAGAAAAAAAATATCAAACTTGTATGAGCTAGTATCTCCCTCCTTGGGTCTTCTACCTTCTGTCCTTTTCCCATCTAAGTGATTCACAGCTGAGCCTTGTTTATTTCTTCCTTGTCATTCTGTTACTAAGTCACTGAAACACAACAAGAGGGTGAAAATGGAGCCTCCAGACGAGCTGTCCCAAGCTTTAGTTAATAGATGAGGCCCCAAAATCATTTACAAGAAGAACTGTTTTAAGCAATTCATTGATAAATAGCAGGATCAAAATTGCTGTGTGTGTCCTGCCTGTCGACCTGCCCCAGGCTTCTTTCTGTCCTGTGAGTCACTGGATTTAGAAGGGTGGGATATTCTGGTAAGTGTGGGAGGCTCTTCTCAGAGCTCTTCCCACACCCCGGCCCAAAATAAATTCACCATTTCTCATCTTACATCACACAGCTTTTGTTTTTAGCTGAGCATCAGTGTCACCTCATTTCAGCCATACATTCATTATTCATTTGGTGAACATCTTCAGGCACCAGGATCGGCTCTTGGGAAACAAGAGGACCATGAGAAATGTTCTTTCTCTCAAAAAAGCTTATGGTCTTGATGGCAAGGAGGAAGAAGACATCGACATAAATTATCATCAATGAGACATTAGAACCAGGAAGATATTTGAGACAAATTTAGTATCTATGGAAAAAAAATATCCAGAAGCAACTTAAGCCTGAAACTCTGGGGTATAAAGGAAACTCCAGATAGCTTATTGTGGCTGGTGTATGTAGAGGAGTCTTGAAGACTGGAAGAAGTGTGTAAGCCCAACAGTGCAAAGTCAAATCATGAAGGCCCTGTGGGCCATGCACAAAACTCTACAGATTGTCTTTCAGCATAACAGGAACCTTAAAGGTATATAAGCTTGGGAGTTAAGTGTCTAGACATGTACTTTTGACTGAGAAGGAAGTGACACCAGAGACCAGGAAATAATTTGACAGGTTGTTGTCATAGCAAAAGTCAACAAGGGCCCACGTGGATTCACCCACCAGCACTTTTAAGAAGAGTTGGCCCCAAGTTGGGTATGGAAACCTAAATAATGAGAGAAGATTTAAGGATAGCTGTCAGGATTTGATAAAGGTGATTGAATGAATTGTGGTTCGTTTTATCAAAAAGCAGACAAAGGAGAAAAGGTCAAAGGTGAGGCTTGGAAGGGAATGATTGTAAGACGGCAAAGCAATTGAAGCCCTAGGAGGGAAAAATATTATCCAGTAGACGGAAGACTGTGCAAAATCTTAGAGGATGCCAATACTAGGATGGAAACAGAAAGGGGGGGGGGTTCTTAAAGACAGACTCAGAAGCTGTTGCTAAGTAGTGAAGAGAATAGGCAGTGGAGGTCATAAAGGACACACAGGGAGAGCTCAGGAAGTCTATTCCATTGATGTCCACCCTAGAGAGGCCAAGTTATGTGCTGTATATACATAATGTAATCATATCAGCCATGAAGAAGAATGAAGTTAAATCAGTTGCCAGAAAAAAGTGGACACAACTTAAAATAATCCCATTAAGCAAATTTAGTCAGTCTCTGAAAGATACATGTTACACGTTTTCTCTATTTATGGACCCTAGATTCTGTATAGATACATAGAATTATATACATTTCTTAGGGTTTCTATTGTAATAAAACACCATGACCAAATGAAACATGGATAGGAACGAGTGTATTTCATCTTACAGCTTGTACACCATCATCCAAGGAAGCCAGGGCAGGAACCGGGAGGCGGGAGCTGATACAGAGACCTTAGAAAAGCTTTTTTTCTTGTGATTTGTTTAGCTTGCTCTTTCGTAGCACTTAGGACCATGAATCCAGGAGAGGTACCACTTAGAGTAAGCTGGACCCTCCCCGTTAATCACCAGTGAAAACAATGCACCACAGACTTGCCTACAGGTTAACCTGGTGGGGTCATTTTCTCTTTGAGACTCGCTCTTCCCAGATGACTCTAGCTTGTATCAAATTGGCATAAAACTAGGCATTGTGTCAGATAATACAGATGACATAAAAGTAGAAGTGACATTGTCTACGGGGACAAAGGAACAATGAGATATAGAGAGATCAGGAAGGAGAAAGCAACAGAGACTTGGGGAAATATGCCAAAAGTACATTACACACTTATATAAAAATAGCCTTATGAAATCTAATTACAATAATAGAAACATATTTTAAACAATATTAATATATGCTCCAGAAATCATTTTGGACATTTATTCAAAGCAATTGGAAATAGGTCCTCACAAAAACCATACAAATGACATGGTCTTCGTAATTTAACAAAACTTGAAAGCAAGCAGGGTGTTCTTCAGTATATGAGCAAACATCCTTCAGAAGATAGACAAACTAGGGTCAATCCAGACAGAGGACTACTTTGCCATCCTAAAAAGTATGACTTCTCAAGGCCCCAAAGCATAGAAAAGAACACACCCTACTAAAGTATCTGATCTGAAAAGACTGCCATCATATGGCTCCAACTGTGTGATGTGTAAAATAAGCAAAACTATAAAGATGAAGCATCATGGTTGCCAAGGGTTACAGAAAGATAGAAGAACAGGGAAGCAAACAGAATTTCAAGGCAGAGAAAGATCTCTACAAGGTGGTATGGGTGGATGCATTCACGCTTGTGTGTGTTGATTAGGGGAAAGGCCATGGTTCCAGTTAACTGCTTTTCATTCCTCTACCACTCATAACCCACTTTGGAAACTAGCCACGAGGATTAGACAGACATTCAAAAATAGAACGAACTTTACACAGAAGGAGAGAAGTGCAAAGGCCTGGCAGCTTTGCCTTGGCACACACAAATGGGCAGGTGGGTGCCTCTGCACTTCCTGGTATTAGTGATGGGTAGGTGGGAGGGCTGAGGACAGATGGAAACAACTGAATGGTGGTTGTGTCTGGGGAGATGGAGACTTCCTTACCATTAGGAATTTGGTGTCAATACAAGACTTGTCCCTGTCACTGTGAAATTGATGCTTGAGAGGAGCTATAACTGTAATTACCGCCTGGCTCTTGTTATTAAGGATGGGTCCTAAATTCTTACCCATTCACTTATTCAAGAAAATATCAAGTGTCTGACATTAGTCAGGGAGGTATTGAGGCTTTAAAATTATAAAGATAAGCAAAATTAGGCAGTACCTCTACCACTTTAGTACTTACAGTCCAGACAGTGAACAGAAGAAATTTTATATATATATATATTCATTGCAAACATGCTTAGAACTTCAAAGCCAAGATAAGCAGCAAAGAAAAGTAACTACTGAGCTAGTCTAGAAAGTCTGTGATGATTGATTCCCTGAAACCAATAATGTGTGATGGGAGAGGCAGAACATTGAGCAGAGCTTAACCAGGAAGGGGGAGGAGGTGGCAGTATTTCAGGAGATTGGAAGAGCACAAGTGGCCAATGAAAGACAAGATGATGCTCTCAAAGAGCCCAGAGAAGGCCGATGGAACTGGAGTCCACAGCAGATGGAGGGAGAGTAGAGGGAGAAGGAGCCGGGAAGGTGGGCCAAGTCACGTCTTGCCAGACAATAAAGGCCCTCATAAAGAAGGGGAGAAGGAATGGAGTCTCAGTTACTGCATATGTAATAAAGCTACTCACACGGGCGCAGCAAACTCTCCTTTTCTTATTTTGTTTTACAAGAAGAACGAGCCTGGGAGGATATTATAAGTTAATTTTGGGGATATAATGAGCTTTTGATGTATTGTTTTCAGCCTCTTAGTACACATGCCTAGCAGATAGCTGAGTTCTCTTTGAAGCTATGTGTTATAGGAGATAGCTCCTATACACATAAATACACATAATATATAAATATAGTAATAAATACACATAATAGAGAAAGCAAGAGGACATGCAGAGAATCTAGAAACAGACAAGAATTAATGACCATCATAGATGGTGACCTTTCAAAGGGACCCAAGAGAAAGATGGGAGAAAAGATGAGTCAACAGAGAAAATCTAAGAGTGACAGATGGCTTATATGTGTGGAAAAAGTAAACAAGATTGGGCCTAAAAACTACTCCCAGCTTTAGAGATGGCTCAGTATTTATAAACTCCTACGAAGATGTGATGAGCCAGAATCCAGACTGGAGCTAATAAAAGAGAGGAAAGTAAAGAAATCTCAACTTTGAATCCAGACAACTTTCCCCAGAAGTTATGGCTGCAAAAAAGGCAAGAGCTGTAGCTAAAGATAAAAGCATACTCAAGAGGGTATTTTATTCCATGTGTTTAAATGCTAATAAAAAAAGATTTCTGTTTCTACCTGTGATGGAGTAACAGAGACCAGATTTACCTTTCTGCCTGATACAACAGCATCAACACTATATAAATGCATGTTGAATTATCTTGTATATAAAGTGTTCTGGACCAAAAGTGCTTCAGATTTCAGAGATTTATAGATTTTGGAATATTCATATATACATAATGAGATATATTGGGAGTGAAGCTTAAGTCTACATGCAAACATCATTTATGTTCATATTAATTTATACTCATAAGCAGAAGGTACTATCACAGAATATTTTCTATATGCCTGTGTTTTGACTGTGTTTGACTTGGCACATGAGGCCCAATTCAACACCATTTCAACACCTTAGTGTCATGTGAGTATTCCAAGGAGTTTAAGTTTGGAATTTTTGAATTCGCAGATTCTGGATTTTTAGATTAAGGATACTTAATGTGTATATGAAAAACAAAAGGTTTTCTTAGACACTGGACAGAAAAGGAAAAAATGACAGATTTCAGAATCATGGATGGCCACAATTTATGACCTTGACTATGTTTCCAGGCTGTAGTGAATGGCAAGATGGTTCATATGGTGGACTTACATTGAATAGACAAAGTCAAGAGCCTAGAGAGACCAATAGAGCCAAAGTTAGCAGCCCAGAATAGAAAAAAGGACAAAACTTTATGGAAGGGGACTCCAGAAAACTGTGGAATACCCTGATGAATATCCAGCAGAATACCAACAGTTTCACAAATATGAAATACTTAACAGATAAATCAGACCAATGATATGAAAGACAAGCATGCTAAAACTGAAAAGCATTATTGATGGAAACTGAAGAAGGCCTAAGTACACTTGGGTGGAGAGAAATGTCTCTAAAATATCTATCTATGTGTGTTAGTAACTCTCTATTGCTGTGACAAAAATACCTTTTAGAAGCAAGCTACTGAAGAAAAGTTTTGTTGAGAAAGACATAACAGCTGGAATGGTTCTGCCCACAGAAGCAGGAGCTCGAGGAGTAGCTTGCTATATCCTGGTGAAGAAGAGCTTAGGAAAATCTGGAGGCAGGTGTAACCTTTAAGACCTGCTCCCTAGTGGCCCACATTTGCTAGCTGGGCCCAAGCCCCCAAAGTCTACAACCTAGCAAGCTTAGCACCCCACCAGCTTTGGACTGGGTGTTCCAACAAACAAATTCACACACAACATTTCACACACAAACGTTGACATTCTACCCTTGATCCTCACACGTATGTGGCCATCTCATAATGCAAAATGCACTTAATACAAACTCGGAAAAACTTCTCCTCACAGTCTCAATACTGTTCAATGATTCAAATATTTTTCGGAGCTTCGAGATAAACTCTTACCTGTGAATTCCTGTAAAGCCAAAACAAAGCACATGTTTTCAATATACGATGTCACATAATGAATATTTAGATCCCCAAATGGAGGGATCAAGGGAGAATAAGGATAGACAAGACCAAAGCACACTAAAAATGCAACAAGGTAGACATCAAAACCAGCATGTCACATCCAGTGTCTGAGGCTCAATGCGGCATTATCTAGGATATGATGGACTTAGGTAACTCCATTTCTGTTCCTTGCATTACACATGGCCGCTCTCTTGGGCCTGCTCCACTTGATGCCTGCAGCTTTCACTGGGATGTGTACCACATGCCTGATATTTCCAACACTCTGGGGTATGTGTTGAAACTTGAGGTTCACTCTTACAGCTTTATACATCTGTACTGTAGGGTCTTTCTTCGGAGAATCTCACCCTACTGTTGATTGCCGGTCACCATTGCTTTCCTTTGCTGGGATCTTGGTGCAGCCCTCAGTGGCCTTGTAACTGTTGTGTTCTGGTGCCTGCAAAGAGAGCACTACATAGACAGTGTCTAGTTCTGCTGATAGCTTGAGAAGTAGCCTACCCTCTTTGATGCATGATGCCAATGGCCTATCAGTTTCTATGTGGACAAACCAGGAAAAACACTTCTACTGGTACCCACTGTTCAAAAAGGTGCCCTGCAGGCTCTCTTTGTCCAAAAGACTCCCCTTTCTAATTAATTCACATTTTTTTACACCTTGGAGACATCATGGGTGGGGTCTTACCCTAAAGTCACCTTAGCTGTTATCCTAGTTAAGTCTGAGGTGACTCTTTAACAACACTAATCTGTTTAACTACTACAACCAATTTGTCTGCTCTTTTAAATGCCTGCGTGTTTGTTTCCTTGCCAAACTCCATGTCTTTTATATTTTTATGCTCCACTTTTTGCTTTGAAGTCTCGTAATCAATCTGACTGGGAATAATAGCAAGTAGGAACTTACCACAATCTAAATTTGTGCTGACTTAAATTTTTCCTCTGCCAAATTAACTATTTAATTATTTTTTTTAATTAATCTCAAAATTTGAGGTCCTGGACAGCACAAAAATTTCTTAGCATAATGTAACATAAATAGCCTCCACTGAATTTCCTTTTAAACTCCCTGCTTCTGCCTGAGAATGCTAGCACAATCTTTACTGTCCTCATTTCTATAGACATTATATTTTTCCAGACTCCCGCTAGAATGACTCATTAAACTCTAGCTACATTTCTGCATCCCTCCTGTCAATCAGCTCTTAGAGACGTAGGAATCACATACTGTTGTGCATTGCAGCAATGGTCCCACTTCTGGACACCAATTTTCTCCCTTAGTAAGTTTTGTGCCACTGTGACAAACACAAAACAAAACAAAAATGCCTGAGAGAGCAATTTAATGAAAATAAGGCTTTTTGGATCATAGTTTTAAGATGTGTTGTTTCATTCATTGTGGTGGGAAACTTATGTGGGCTCAGGTGGCTCTGTCCATGGTGGTGAGAGCTTGCCACATGGATTGTTATATGGGGCATATGAGGAAGCAAAGAGCTTGGGAAGAACTGAAGACTGGTAAACCTTCAAAATCTGTCCCCAGTATCATACGTCTTCTAGATATGCCAAAATCTCAAAGATTCTGTGGCCTCCTAAAACAATGCCACCAGCCAGAGACCAAGTGTATAAACATCAGCCTACGAGAAGAAATTTCACAATCAAACCATTTGACTACTTCAATTTATCTGTATATTAAATGTCATTGCAGTTAAACTCTTACCAATATTGTATAAATTAACAAAGCAATACTAATACATATATATATTCTAATATATATAATTGGATTTTTTTCTCAGAAATCTAGACACAACCCAAAATAACCCTATAACTCTTATATGCTGGTGCCCTCAAAGCAAGCACTACATGAGCAATACCTATTTCTGCTCACAGATTAAGAAGTAACCTAGCATCTTTGTTGCATGGTAACAACAGCTTCTGAATATCTATGTGGATGAACCAGAAATCACTTCCATAGGTAGCTCTATTCAAACAGGATCCTGCCCTGCACTGTAGAAAAGCTTCAAGCTCTAAATGAAGCTGACCCAAGAGACCATATATGCTTCAGGAATCTCTGAGTACACATGTGTGGGTGTGTATACATATAGGTGCATGTGCATGTACATGTGGAGGCCTAAAGTCAATGTTAGGTACTTTCTTCAGTCCCTTCCTCCATCGTTCCCTGAGGCAGGTCTCTCAACTGAACCCACAGTTCACAGACATGACTAGTCTAGCTCATCAGATTGATTCAGGGACCCCTGCCTGTGCCTCCTGAGTGCTGAGATTACAGGTAAGCTGATACATGGACCTAGCATTTATTTTGTGGTGGTCTGAACTCAGGTCTTTATGCTTGTACAGAAAGCACATAAACAGCCATTTTCTTGTTTAAATGTTAAAAAGTCTTAAATACAACCCCCCGCTGTAAAAAAGAACAAAGAGGTGCAATGCTACCTTAGTTCAATGCTTATTATAAAACTAGAGAGACTAACACAATGTGATGTTGGTACAATGATAGAAAACAGACCAGCAAAACAGAATAGACACTCTAGACATGTTATGGACAGCTGACTTTTGAAAAAAATCTAAAAGCACTTAGTGGTCACTGTAGGAGGAGCTAAGGTGGGAAGAGTAAGGAGAGGAAGAGGAAAAGGAAGAGGAAGAGTGAGAGGAGTGGAGGGCAGAGATGTAGGAGGATGAAGAGCCACGCAGGTATGGAGAACAGTCCTGGGTAACAACTTATATTTAGGTTAGCTAATTGGGAAACAACTCTAATTGTATGGGCATATTGTTATTGAGCATTACCAAACATATAAAGCCCTTGATTAATATTTAAGCATTAGAGTCTCATTTCCTACTGGACCCACATGGATGGCAGGATGGTCTGGGCAGAGCCCAGCCTTCAGAGACAGCATGGGAGATTGGCAGAGCCATCTCCCACGCTGGCATCTCTTGGGTGGCAGGGCCGGTGTCTCTGGCCACCTGAGTAGACAGCCTATGCTGAGCAGCAGCAGTAAGCTGCCTCCACTCATAGCTGCAGGCCTAGGCTTGTTGGGAACATGGCGGCTGATTGAGAAAAGCCAGATTGGATGCAGCTACTTAAAATACCTCCTGCTACAAGTAGTGCCTAATATGAGGCATGAATTCACTAGAAATTTAAGTCTATTTCACCTGAGAGTAAAAGTTGTATTTTTAAAAAAAGAAAGAAAGGAAGGAAGGAAGGAAGGAAGGAAGAGAGGAAGGGAGAGGGAGAGGGAGAGAGGGAGAGAGGGAGAGGGAGAGAGGGAGAGAGAGAGAGAGAGAGAGAGAGAGAGAGAGAGAGAGAGAGCACAGAGATAAATCACATGACTCCTAGTGTGGGCACACTGAACAAAAAAAGTGCAGCTGAGCTCTCCTGCTGTGGGAAAACTCAGGTTGCTTTTTGTTAGGAAAAGAAGAAAGTAGCTGACTCTAGAGTAGAGAGTACAGTGTATAATTAAAATTGAGATTATTAGTTTTTAGGAAAGATTTATAAACAGATTTGTCCAAATCATGTGGGGATTATCGCCCGTGGTTTGGAACTTAGATAGGGAAAATTGTCACTGGTTCTAGAGTAAAGAGTGCAGTATGTAAATGGAAGCTGCTTCGGGGTACAGAGCCAAACAGATAGATGGTATAAATAAAAAGCTGTTCTAGGCAGAGAGCCAAACAGAAAGATAGTGTAAGTCAGGTGTATTCAGACAATATAAAGTTATTTTGCCTCAAAGGAGACTCAGGTTCTGTCTAATGTGGGCCCCACGGGAAATCTGGGTTCATTTCCTGGTTGGCAAAATAGGGGAGGCCTAAAAAATAGGCACATACACTATTTTAGTTATTAAATTGATTTTATTTTCAAGATGGGTGTGATTTTCAGTTTCGTGGTTATATTTTTCCTCTGGGAAAAAGGTCAAGATAAAGGTATTTTCTGGTTATTGGCTCAAGGATATTCTGTTTTGGGAAAAAGTTTTTGTCTGTGTGTTTTCAGAAGAGACGATTAAGTTATTTCTACCTCCAAGAATTATATGGATTAGACATGACAGAGGCAGGCTGCCAGAAGACTAGATTCCAGAATTTAAAAAAAAATTATCTTGATACTAAAATTTGTTTTGAGAATTGTATACTGCAGAATACACAGCCTTGGTGTATCTACTTATCAAACAAGTGGAGCAGACCTGCTTGAACCTCTGATGTCCTGGAATTTCAGCTGGACGCAGTGAAGAGACTTATGCAGACACCAGAGGCTTATCAATTTACCCTTCCTCCCCACCCCTCTTCTAATATGTCAATGCCCAAATTCAACTTGAAAAAGTTAATGAAGAGTCGGCACCTCTATTCCCTGGGCTTGGGGACTGAGGTGGTTAATATTATGTTGTCCTTCTAGGGAAAGTAATGGTTTTTATTGGAACAGGGAGGAATACATAGAATTAACTACAAAGCCATAACCTATTTGGTAGAAATCTGTATAATTGTTATTAAGCTAAAGTTATATTTCTTAAATGGTATAAAATTTATTTTGATTTCAAATTCAAGGGTTTCATTGGTATATTTTCTTCTATTAAGACAAAATTTGTGGATACAAGGCTTAGACCTAGTCCTGCTTTAATTTTTTTAACTGATCTGAGATGTTAGCCTGTGAGTTAAGGGCAAATTCATGGCTCTGAGTTTATTGTTAGGGTGTTTCTATATTTTAATTAGAAATAGTTGAGAGGAGTTAACAGACAATAGTCCAGATTGCCTTACATGGATAGTTGGTTTTCAAAACCAACTATCAGAAGTCCACAGAATAGACGTTACAAATTTTTCTGTATTAATGTTCATTTTGACTAGAGACCAGTCTGCTCCTGACAGCATCCCTGTCTTGGATCCTAAGAAGAAACTGAGCATCTTTGGAGTTACTCCAGTTGTGGTGAGATAGCCACTAGGTAATAATTGCCTCTTTTCATTTACAGACAAATTACTGTCCAGAAAAGGACACACTTGCAAGATAGTTGACTGATTATATCTGCCAAGACAGAGTAATCACCTCTTAATAATTCTGCATTACTAGGTCTATCAGATGATCCTGGGCCAGAAGGCTGAAGATCAGATGTTCCAACGTTTTGAAGTATAGGGACTGTCCAGGTGTTCAGCAGTCTCTATAAATTGGCTAAATTTTAGAAGCTATGCTTTGTGCTTCCCATAATTTCAGTTAATCCAGTCATTCTGAATTTCTGACATGGTTGAAGACTTACAGTCTCATAGCCAACCCAGGCTATTTACTTTGAGAGAATAGATTTGAGAGGATGGTTTTCAGTTGACATTCATTCTAAAGCCAGGAAAAAAGCCATGTTCAGAACTAAGTCTTTTAGTTAGGAGAGATGATGGAGGTTCTGTTTAGTTGGCAAAATTAATGAACTGGGTATTAGGTCTATTTTGTACCTTACTGATTTAAATTGGTATAATGGTACTCTAATTGTATTTTGAAAGAAAGTTTTTTTTTTAACAGGAAGGGTGATAAACTTTATAACAAACAGTTACTGAGCAATTGGATATTAATATTCAAAAAGCGAAAGACTAGAAACTAAGAACTTTGATATCTTCTTTGTACCTTATACAAAATCTAACTCATAAACAGATATAAGGCAAAATGTAAGGTCTATGACCTTAAGATTCCTAGAAGAAAACATGAAAAAAAATCTTTGTGACCTTGAGTAAGACAAAAGTGTTTTAGATTTGATATGAAAGGCACAATCCATAAAACATGAGGCATCTGTTTATCAAAAGATACTGGTGAATAAATGAAAAAGATAAAAGTATTTATAAACTATATAACTCTTGAGCACAGAATATGAGACAGCCTCTAACATCCTAATAATAAGAAAACAAATCAGTTAAAATGGACCAAACATTTTACAAAGTAAGATATACAGATAGCAGATAATCATCTGAAAGAAATTCAATACAGCTATTCATTAAGGAAATGCATATTAAAACTACATCAGGAGTCCTCTAAAGACTCCAAATGTAGAGAGAGAGATTGTCCAACTGGAAGACCGTTAATTCTCATGTACTTCAAGAAGAGGTTTCTCTGATGAGGGTTAAGCAATGCTCTGTTTATGGGTGTAACAGAATGCCATTGGAAGTCAATTTATAGCTGTGTTTCTGTAGCCAAATAATAGCATTATATTTTTCTTTAGGCCAGTGATCTAATAGGTCTGTTCTCGACCCCTTTAGCAGTGTCAAAGATAGGTTCCATCTCATGAAGTGGGCTTAAATCCAATGTTTAAAAGTAAGTAGCTACTCCCATAATATGTGTGCCACTGTTACATCAGTCTAGTTTACAGGCAGGTCACTGTTACAGGTATCAGGGTTTGTATCTGGGTGATATTGACAGTTACCTTTCTCCTCCAGTAGCATGCAGAGTACCCCTGAGCACCATGAATGCTAATAAGAGTAAAGCATCTAGTTAGGCACCAGTTTGGCTTCTCCTTGTTAAACCATATAAATAAGTGTGTTC
Organism: Arvicanthis niloticus; assembly: GCF_011762505.2. NCBI lineage: Eukaryota > Metazoa > Chordata > Mammalia > Rodentia > Muridae > Arvicanthis > Arvicanthis niloticus. The sequence goes on along the minus strand of NW_023045145.1, from coordinate 6,633 downwards.
TTCAGCAATAGGGTCTTAACCATCATGTTGTATAAAATAACCAACAGCCATGGCAATAACCTGTGACGTTTGGGGTATTTCTGAGACCCACTTGGCTAATACCTCAATAACGTGTAATCCATTCCTGGCACTTGAGGTTTCATTTGGCTTTATAAGATGTCTAGTTGAGGCATTGACTTCCCTATTATTTGATGACTCCTTACGTGTGTGTGTGTGTGTGTGTGTGTGTGTGTGTGTGTGTGTGTTTTCTAAAGTAGTAGATTTCTATGTGGTTTTTCAAATGTCTGTTAGTATTAGTTGCTTCTCCCAATATTCCCTCCATTATCCTTCTTTCTCACCCCTTCCCCTATTTAAACCTCCTATTTCAGTTTCTCCTTTATTTCTCCATAACACTATATTCTACTTCCCCTTCCTTGGGAGACTCCCCTATTTTTCCTACTCCTTTACCAGATACGTCATCTGACCCTTGGGGTTATTCAGATTGTAGCTTACATCTCAAAAGCTCAAAAGCTAACATTTACATATAATATGCAATATTTGTCTTTTGGGTCTGGGTTACCTCACTGAGGATGATTCTTTTATAGCTTCCTTCATTTACCTGCATGTTTCATAATTTAATTTTTCTTAATAGCTGGATAATATTTCATTGTGTAAATGTACCACATTTTTGTTATCCATTCCTCAGTTGATGGACATCTAGACTGTTTCCAATCCTTCAGGGATCAGGGATCTATGAAGAACAGGAGACAGAAAGATTCTAAGGGCCAGAGGTGATTGAAAACTCCAAAGGAACACTGTCTTTCATACACAACAGGACTGGAACACATATGACCTCATGCAAATATGGATCCATGCATAGGTTCAACCTAGGTGGGGTTCTAGCACTAAAAACAGGAAGTAGAAGCTATTTGCAACTAATACTTCTGGTAAAGGACAAAATCAGTTTCCTCCAATGGAGTGTCACTGGGTATATCAACCACACTTTAGGGTAGGGACTATGCCCAGGAGTAGTTGATCAACATAAAATTACCTTCATGGATTTTGGGGGACAAATGCTTTGTTTTCTTTTGTTTGTGTATTTCTTATCTTACTGATGTTTTCTTGTTTATTTTGATTTCTATTTTTGTGAGATTTTTCTTATTTTTTTGAAAGAGAGACAGAGATAAAATCGATAAAGTTGGGTTAGTAGAGAGGTAGAATGTATCTGAAGGGAGTTGGGAGAGGGAAAATGATCAGAATGTATGAAAATTTCAATTAAAAATAATAAAATAAAAGTATGTATAAAAACAAGCACACAGTAATTGGGCCAGGTATGGTGACATACACCTTTAATCCAGCGCTCTACAAGTAGAGCAGCCATGTGGCTCCTACTTTGAGACCTGTCAGGACTACATAGTAAGTTCTAGACCAGTCATGGCTTCAAAGTGAGACCCTGTCTCAAAAATAAAATAAGATACAAACTATGATTATAAAAAATAATACAGACTTATAAACTACAAGTAGAAAGAGTGACTATGGTGTGTCAGTGTGACTGCGGAGGGCAGGAACTCTCACACTGTTGATAGGAATGAAAACTAGTACAACCACTTTGGAAAACAGTTTGGCAGATTTGTAAGAAGTTAAACAAGAAGTTACACAATAGCCAGCCATTTTTAGGTGCTTACCTATGAGAAAAGAATGCAGGTGGTAAATTAATATCCATACAGGCTTCATCCATAATGGCATGAAAATAGAAACACCTCCGGTGTCCATCAACTGGTAAATGGATAAATTAATTTTGTTTCTATATACTTTACAGTGTTACTCAGCAATAAAAAATGATTTATTATAAACAACATGAACCTCAAAATAATTACGCTGACTTAAAGAAGCCGGACAAAAAGTACATAAAGCATGATTCACTTCTATAAATCTTTAGAAAGCAAACTAATCTATAATGACAGAAGACAGATCAGTGGTTATTTGAGGATGACAGGCAGGGAGGAGCTAGAGAAAGGGATTAAAAAGGGGCATGAAGAAACCTTTTGGGATGTTGGATATATTCACTATCTTGATTGTGGTGATGGCTTTTATGCATATATGTCAAAGCTTGTCAAATGATACACCTGCAATATTTACAATCTATTGTATGTCAATTATCCCTCTGTAAAACTATTTAAAAATAATAGTTCTGAAGTAGGCATAGTGATTAAAGGGAGTGAATTAAAAGTTGTAATCTCTATGGTAAGTTTCCAAAAGTTGAGAAAGGGCATCCAACACACAGGTGGAAGAAATAGTTTTTCAAAGAGGAAGAACTCCTTTTAGCAACAGGAGCGGGGAAAGAGCAGGCAAGCGGAGATAATGCCATGTAGATTTTGAAACAGGAAATTGAAGGAGTCCCATCTATTTTTTTTAGTGAAGAATTATAAATAAAATAATCTGCTGAACATGAGGTGTGGCGTGAACTAGTCATTACAGACAGAAGGCAAAGTTTTCTTAAGCAAAAACAAGTGTTCGGGTGTGGCAAAGAGGATCGTCGTGAATAGGTAACTATGCCTGCTCTTTGTGTGATTTTCTCCAGAGCAACCAGACTCCTTCTGTAGACAGTGATGGCAAAAATATAAAAGGGGACAGCAGATCATATACCAGCAGGATGTAGAGTCTAAGATAAATTCAAAGCAAAAAGGACAAAGCTTATTATCTGACGAATTCACCTATGGATGGGGTGAAGGTTCCAATGATCTCTGAGAATGGCTATAGGATTTGTTAAACCCACTGCTATTCATAACAGTCATTTTGAATTCTTATAATTACAATGTGAATATTTTGGGATAGAGGTTTGAGAAAGATTCCAAATTTTTGGATGTTATGACCCGTAAGATGACAACCACTGCTCTAGAATACCGTGATTTAAATGTTTTTATTCAAAAACATGATGCTTGAGGTGTATGCTACTAGTTGCTCTGGCCTTGTCATTCCAGAATAAAGATAAATTTGAAAAAACATTGTTCTTATTATTTTTTTTAAAAACCTATGTACATGTGTTCATGTGAATTTATGTCTGTGACTGTGTGTGCAAATGTATGTATATACATGCATTATTTTTAAAATAAATCAAATTACATGGGGCTGGGTTACAGAAACACTTTAAAATGGAAAGAGTTAAAAGTCATTATGAAACTATTCACTGTTGCTCCACTCACAATAGCCAGAAATTGGAAACAACCCAGATGTCCCTCAACCAGAAAGATGGATAAAGAAAATATGGTAGATTTACACAATGAAGTATTTACTGTTTTAAGAAAATAGCATCATGAAATTTGTAGGTAAATGGAGGGAACTAGAAAAAAAAAATCACCCTGAACGAGATGCCCTAGACCTAGAAAGACAAATATCATATATATTCACTTGTATGTGGATGTTAGCTGTTAAGTCAATGATAACCAAGTTACAATCTGCAGAGCCGCAGAGTGTAGGCACAGAGTAAGGGACTAGACAGACCTTGCTAGGAAAGAGAAATAGGATAGTTATGGATGGATGAGGGGTGCTAAAGATGATTGAGGGTGGAGTGGGGGAAGAGAGGGGACTGATGGAGGGAATACAGGGGAGAGACATCAAAAATAAGGGCTATCTGAAGGATAGTGTGAAGACCTAATACAGCAGAAGCTTCCTAAAATATATACATATATGAAGCTGATCCTAGTGAAGCCACCAAATAATGGAGAGACAGAGTCCTGGATAACCATCTCTTGTCACCAAATGAAGTTTCCAATACCAGGATTGGGTTACATCTAATTGAGTTGTTGGCCAAGGGGGTTCATGTGAATCCCCAAACAACCTGGCTGTTGCCAGGACTGACAGCAAGTCTATATTTGTCTGAAGACAACATCGACAATACTCCTTTAACATGACAAAGTCAAGCCTGTGCCTACAAAGAGCCTTCACCCCTGCATTCCAGTATCTTTGACACACGAAGGTACTCAGCACATGACCAAAGAAGAAACATAAACACCATCCAGCCACAACCCCTTTGATCATTACAATAGTGTCCTCCCTGCAAAATATGGCACCAAGCTGGTGGGAATAACCAATCAATATCAAATTTGACTTACGACTCACTCCATGAGATGGAACCCATAACTGACACAGAGTGGGTGACCAAGAATCTGAGCCTAGATAGCCCTGGAACCTAGGGTGAAATTAAAATCAACTGTTGAGAGAGAGAAAGACAGAGAGAGAGAGACAGAGAGAGAGGGGAAGGCAGACAGACAGACAGACAGACAGGTGGTAATAGAATGACTTCTAATGACATTCTTCTATACCCGATGCCTTGCTCAGCCATCATCAGAGAAGTTTCCTCCTGGAGCAGATAGGAACAAATACAGAGACCCACAGCCAGACATTATGCAGAGATTGAGATACCTTGTTACACTCAGCCTTAAATGGGAAGTCTCCATCAAACCCTCCCCTTAGGGCTCAGGAAATCCTCCATAGAGGAGGAGACAGAGAGCATGTAAGAGACAGAGGAGACAGAGGCCACCAAGAAAACATGGCTTTCTAAATCAGCATGATCATAGCTCATGAACTCACAGGGACTGGGTAGCATACACAGGGCCTGCCCAGGTCTGCACCAGGGCCTCTGCATATATATGGACTTCCAGTTGGAAATTCAATCCCCAATTCAAGTTCCACTGGACATTTAGTGGTATGGAAGTGATAAATAAAACTTTAAAAAGTAGAGGCCACTGTGATACCTGATCTCAGGCCAATGGATTTGGGCCTCTGATTGGCCTCTGGCTTCTTGTCTGGTGATCTTTTACTCCCTGCCATCTTTCATTTGAGGGACTCTCCTCTGTGGTAACAGAGGCAGGAGAGTCCCTCAGATGAGCCTGATGTTTGTATTTCAGCTACCAAAGCTGTAAACTAAATTTTATTTATTCACTAAAAAGCCCATGCAGTGTTTTGTTATAGTAACAGAAAAGAAACCAGGCCAGACATCAAGGATGAGTTGATCTGAGAGAATGAAGTTATGAAAGTCTACATAAAATATGTCATTAGAAAGGCTGTCTGGATACTACAGGCCATGTCTTTGGAGCCTGTTTTAACAACCTTTTATATTATATATATTGACATTTCTATCTAGAAGTTTGATCAGATTTCTCGTTTGGTTTCTATTGTGCAGGAGTTCTTTATAAGTAATGTTGTATACTTTTGCTGGGACAGAGTTAGTGTCTGATTATCTCTCCATGGCTCTGATAGTCTGATAGTGGTGGTTACTGCCCACATTATTTCTCATTCACTTAGCTTCTCCAGAGAACAGCTCTCTGCAACCAGCTATTTAGCTATAGAGAAGGACCTTTCATAGAAGACAAATGCCTCCTGTTTTCTCTTTATTGGTTCTCAAAAACATGAGTTAGTTTCATATCATTGCTCTACAGGGGATGAATTAATTTTACATTTTAAATTCTGGACACACGAATTTGTGCATATCCAGTGTACTTCAACTCATGGTTATAATCATTACTGTTTCAACTCACATCATCCGCATCAGTCAATGACAGCCTCTTGAATCCAGCTCCCATGTGCCCCATTCCTTTGGCATGACCTAGTGGTATTTTACAACCCCACTGCTTTATGGCCTAACAAAACATTCCAAGCCAGACTTACAAAAGTCCAGTCCTAGATTTGGGATGAGACATTTCTCTAAGACTCCTAGTTATTATTTGGAGGGAGATATTTTAGGGAGGACACACTGCCACCAACAGTCAATGGTTGAAGCTCATACATCCATGGAAACAATGCATCCAATTCACAAATCAATTAGAAAAGGACTGAAGAGACAATATGGAGACATCCACAGATAAAAAGAAACATAGAGGACATAGTTGCTCTTAAGATCAGGCCAGTTCTTTATCCCAGGCCAATACTAGCTATATTTTCCTAATCCACCTTGTAAAAATTAATCTTTAGGATCAACTATAAATGGAAATACCACTTAATTAAACCTTTGGAATCCAAAGAAGGTGTTGTAAGAGGGAGTTCATAGCTGTGTCAAGATTAACATGTCAGGTCTCATAACTTAATGATGCATCTCTAAGACTTAGAAAAATAAAAGCAAGCCAAATTCAAAATTAGTAGATTTTAAAATATAATAAGGATGTGTCAGAAAGTAATTAAATAAACAATAGAAAGAATCAAGAAATTGGGTTTTTAAAAGATAAATGAAATTAATAAACTCAACAGATCCAAACTGATATTAAGAGACAAAAGGTGGGTATTATAACATGCCAGTAAATACAGGACATTTTTAGGGAATATTTTTACTTTAAGGAATTATATTTAATATTATATATAATATTTAAATATTTAAATAATGTTTTAATGTTTTTAATATTAAAATATTTTAATTTTTAGAGAATCTTTTACATTATATTATAATAATTGAAATACCCAGAACAATTTAAAATGTTTCTAGACACACACTTCAATGACCACACTGAATCAAGAAGACATTAACAATATAAACAAACAGTAATGTAGCAAGCAATAAGAGTAAAGCATTAATAAAATGTCTCCCAGCAGAGGCCAAACCAGGATTGAATGAATTCACTGCTAAATTCTTTAAAAAAAGAAGGAGCAGGAACAATGCTCCTC
>NW_023045144.1:0-45292 GCF_011762505.2 Arvicanthis niloticus | reverse complement strand
TGTATAATGTATTTTGTATACATTATAAATAAAGTATATAAAATATACATACAAATATATACATATATATATATTAATTATATATAAATATATATTATAAATATATATATAAGATTTATTACACATATAATTAGTATATATAATATATATTAATTACAGTTTTCACTCAAATTTCTTGAAAATAGATTCCTTACTACTATAATACGTATAGATTACAATGTTATATATTATATACTATATCACACTGTTTCTAGATTTTCCCCAGCGCCTCTCTATCTTGAATTTACTTCCTGTCTTCTTCTCATTTGGAAATTAGGATTCTTGGACACAATACTCTAATGTGACCCAGGATGGTGAAAGATGAAGTTAAATCAATATAATCAATATGATCAAAATGATCAATACAATCAATAACAGGACACAGAGAGAAGAGTTCTAGTCACAGGAAGTTCTGCTTCTCTTATGATAGTGAAAAATTTCCACCTTTAAATTTTAATTATTATATATGCACAATACGTGAAATATAAATAAAATATCCAATAATAAAAAAAATACATAATTTCTTCATAGCTATTATTCATTTTTTGAAGATAGATTGTTATTGAAATGCAAGTATAATGTAAATAAAATATCCACCAATTAATATATAAGGATATATTACATTTATTATATCACATTATGTAATATTTAATACTATTATTATACATTAATATGTTATATATAAATATATATGTTAATGTATTATATATTTTTAAATATATTATATTACATATATGCATAATATTATCCAATACTAACAAAGAATATATAAAATTTATTCATGGCCATTATACATTCTCAGATCAAAGATTTCTCATATATTAATGTGATATGAATAAAATATCCAAAAATATATAAGGAGATATTATATATATTATATATTATTATATGTTGATATATTTTGATATTAATATATTACAAATTTTTATATATTATCCAATAATAAAAAATTATGTATGTATATGTATATAAATTATGTATATATACATAATTTATATATATATATAAATTAGTTCATGTCAATTATATACTTTCAGACCATAATGCATAAATAGTAAATAAATAAATGCCTAAACTAATAAATGTGAATCCTGATTCAGCATCCTCCAACAATATCCATGATCAGTACTTCATTAGCTAAGTATCTGGGTTCAGTTTATTTATTATTATTATTATTATTATTATTATTATTATTATTATTATTATTATTATTTGTTATTCTTTTTTGACTACAATAATCGCTGTCATTCATCACTGAGGTATTACATCATGGGTGTGACATCATGGGTGTGACATCACAGTTTTGACATCACAGGTGTGACATCATGGGTATGTCAAAAAGCTTGTGAAATTCCTCAATGTGTTTCCAGACTACATGTAAGGACTGAATAAAGCATTCCATTGAGATTACCTCTAAATGGCAAAAAGCAGAGAAAAAAAATGTCATTACCCAATTTTTCATCTACATTCCTTTGAAGACTTAAGTTTAATTATGCATAGTATCAGAAAAATATTTTATTTTCAGAACAGATGTTTTAATTTTTTAAATACCTCTCACCCCCATATGCCTGAAAAGAAAAGGACATTTGGATCTCCTGGATCTGGAGTTACAGGTTGAGTTTGGGAACAGTACTTTGGTCTCTGCTAGAGTAGCAAGCACTTTTAACAGCTGATCCATCTCTCCAGACACTTAATTTCTTTCCTTAAAGAACATATCTGAAAAATTACTTGCAGGCACGGGCCTGAAGTTAAAAGGAATGTTTGGGCTGGATAGTGGTGGCACACACCTTTAATTCCAGGATTTGGGAGCCAGAGGCAGGGGGATGATGGTGATGGAATAAAGATCAATAGTCAATGCTAATCAATAACCCATACTAATCAATAATCAATACTAATCAATAACCAATAATAATCAGTAATTGATGGTACCTGCCTTTAATCTAAGCACATGGGAAGTAGAGGCAGGCGAATTTCTGAGTTTGAGGCCAGCCAGGTTTACAAATTGAATTGCAGGACAATCAGGGCTAAACAGAGAATCCTTGGCTCAGAAAATAAAAATGAGGAGGGGTGTTTGGAAAAGTCTAAGACAGCTATATAAAGGAAACAAGAGGTTTTGGGGGCAGACTGAAAGAGATAGGTAACATTTTGTAGGAATTTAAATGACAAGCAGATAGCCCAAATTCTAAAGCCAGTAGGTAAATCCTAGATGGATTCTAAGGGACAACTATTAATGATCAATAATCAATACGAATAACTAATAGTAATCAATTACCTATAATCATTTACTACTTAAAGTGATATAGTAGAAAGACATCAAATGGGGAGGATTTGCTAGTGGGATGGTTCATCTTGACTATCAACTCAGCTTGATTTCAAATGAACTTAGAGACACACCTATGAGCATATCCATAGTTATTTTTTGAGAGATGACAAGCTATCCCAGGTAGTGCCCTTAGTGCATGGACTCTCCCTTTACCCCTACCATGAGGAAAAAGTGAGGGAGAATGCCTACTTCCAGATACTCTCTTTGAATGTTTATGCGATTAATCAAATTCAGTACCACAGCCAGGCAGTGGTGACACATGCCTTTAATCCCAGCACTAGGTAGGCAGAGGCAGGAGGATGATGGTGATGGAATAATGATCAATAATTATGATAATCTATTCAGTAAAATCAATGGCTAATAATCTATACTAATCAATATCCAATAATGATCAATAATTAATAGTGCATGCCTTTAATCTCAGCATTTGGAAGGCAGAGGAATTTCTGAGGTTAAGGCCAGCCTGGTCTACAGAATGAGTACCAGGATAGCCAGGGATACACAGAGAAACCTGGTCTCAAAATAAAAACAAAACAAAACAAAACAAAACAACAACAACACAAAAACAAAATCCAGTACCATCAAAATTATGGCACTAACAATTTCTCAAAATAAATCAGGATATGTTCTCTCCTGTGAGTCACATGTAACTTATCCCCTAAAATAAATCCTAAATGTGTTAACACCACTATGTAAAGTTTCACAGAAGTTTTGATAAAATTTATGCAAAATCATTTGTGTGTGGCAGCCCATACCTTTAGATCCAATACAGAGATAGCAGAGGCAGGTGGCTGTCTAGGAGTCTAACACAAGCCTGCTCTACATAGCATGTTATAGTGCTATGTAGCAAGAGTTTCTCTCAACAAAACCAGAAGGGAGGATGAAAGAAGTAAGCAATGTTTACTATCCCTGTCACCATCATCATCATCACCAATTATTGATCATCATTGTTTATTGATCACTATTGGTTACAGATTAGTATTGATTGTTGATGAGCATTGATTATTAATTATCCCTTGGTGACAAGGCCATGGGATCAGCTTTTGTGATAATATACGCCCATGTGGATATATATATATAATGTGTGTGTGTGTGTGATTATGCTGTTGTATGAGATGTGCTTAATTAGACCAAAGAGCAGAGTTAAGCCTGTGGCTGCCATGAAACATCTCCATCAGAAGACTTGAGCTGAGGGATCTGTCTCAGCAACACTTGCCTGAAGATTCCTGATACTTCCTAAAATTACATAGAACTACTAACATTATCTATTAATTTGAAATAAAACTTTCATTTGAATATCCTGAGGCTGATGTATCATTTCATTATAGCCTCTTGTACTCTGCAAACACACTTATGTCTTTGCATGTCTTAGCTCCCAGATATCTATAGGCCAAGTTCATATAAGCAAGTACTTCTGACAAAAAATGCAAAAAGTTTACACAGTGTCTAATCTGTATAGATTCATATAACCAATTCCAAGGTAAAGGGAAGTTAATAAATTTCCTTTTGCTAAACAGAAAAGCAAACATAGGGAAGCTACCACAGGAAAGAAATGTGGAGTCCTTCTGGATAATACAGCCTCTGAGCTTAGGCATTTCTGATTGGGTTGTGCATGCACATATATGTATGCTCTCACAAAAGGAAACTTTTCTAATTAAAATTATTGAGCTTATTACAATTTTTACTCATGCAATTGGGAGCTATGCTACAGTAAGAGGATTCTGAGAAAAATGGATAGACAAATAAAACCACACAGAATCTTCCACTTTGTAAACTTGTGTTTATCCTGAAACAACGTCAAGGTCTCATAATATAAATTTTTAAAGATGGGCAGGAATTAAATAAATGTTATTCAAAATATTATGCTTTTCAGCAGGTCTAGTCACTCATAGTTTGTTCTCACACAATGGCTGGGAAATAATTCAGCACTCAGGGAAGGGGCCATTTCTCTATTTTCAAGAAATCATTAAAGTTCATTGTATATATATATATATATATATATATATATATATATATATATATATATATATATATATATATATATATGTGCGTGTGTGTGTGCGCATCATGTGTGTGTGTGTGTGCACATGTGTGTGTGTATACACACATATGCATTTGAGAAACACTCTAAATTACATTGAAGCCCACTGTGATTGGATATCTTCTATTATCAATGCAATATGGGAGACTCCTTTCAATAGCAGGATTTCTTCTTCACTGTGCTTGTTTGGGGAAAACATCCACTTTTCTCTCTACCAGATGAGCATCACATTTTCTCAATTCAATTATGGTATCGATTTTATTTTTTCTTATAGACACTTTTCACTCAGCAACTGAGATTCCTGAAATGCTTCCCCATGCTAATGAGGCATTCCAGGAACCCTAATCCAATAGCTGATGACCATTAGCCATCTTGCCTGTTCCTACTCTACTTTTCCCAAAGTTTCATGATATCACCCTAAGTAAAAAAGTAAATTTTGAATCTATGTACCTCGGTCTCTATACCGAAATGCAGGAAAATGTTCACACATAGTCCAAGCTAAGTAGATTCATATTACCAATCCCATAGTCATATGAATATAATGGCTAATTATGAACATAAATCGTTTGAGAAACAACTTGGACTTTAAATTTAAACCAGGAAGAATCAATCATGGAGGCCAGAAAAGTAAAGACATTTAATTTTTTAGTTGAATGGCAAATCACTTTGTAGACTTCAACTACAATGGTTCGTTGTTGTTTTCACATCATGTGCAGTACTAAAGAAATTGCTTGTCAATTCATGTTGCTGTCACATCAGAAAGCTTTTACATAACCAATTGTTCTCATCATTTTCCTTTTCTTTATGGTATTAATGCTTCATAGAAACAGAATGGTGTCTTCTATACTGATTTATCTTTATTTAATGATAATAAATTTAATAATAACTTCCACCCATATCCTTATTGTCCTCCCTGTCTACAGTTCCTTACAACTTAGGATGTTCATATTATTAGTAGAAACTTTGAGAATCCAGGCAGCAATTTTATTATTTGTGCACAGGTTGGATAGCTATGCCAAACAAGACTAACTCTTCCGTTTTGGGTTCAGCTACTCAGATCTGTGTGTAAATGAAACCATGCCATTATGGGTAATTCCACTCAAGGCTATACTTGATTTTATGGACCAGCTTGTACTTCATGGACTTCTAACCATAGAGGATAACCTTGGTGAAATGTGGACTCTTCCAAGGGCATTTCAAGTCAGGAAGAATGTAGGAACCCATCTTGTTGGGTTAGAAAGGGGAGAAATGAAACCTTTTTGAGGAGAAGTAGAAAGTCTCTTGTGCCAAGCACTAGAGGGGTTGTGTCAGACAGAGAAGGCCAAACAGCCAGGAGCAAACCCTCTTGAACAAAATGAAAACATTTCAGATTAATTTGTTAAGTGGAGACATATTAAGTAATTCCTTGTGACCAGGAACATCCCCAATACCACTCAGCTTCTATTCATTCTCAAAGTCTAGAAGAGACATATGTTTGGAAGTTACATTGCAGGTTGGCAGCAATATTAAAGTACATATACTAGTCTCATAGGCATTCTTTCTGTAATCTTAAATCTATCATCAGCTACGTAGGGGTTGTTATGAAAGGTAGATTTTCCACTATGACTGATTATCAGCATAAAGACACATAACATGAATTGTGGGCGCTGGAAACAAGAATCAGTGTGGTATGAGGTTCCTTCTATCATAAGGGTATTTTTCTAGCCATCTGGGTTAAAAATGGAAGTCTCTCTCACTTAGAGTAGCTTAGGTCTGATTTGTCCCAATGTATAAGGAATTGAGTTTACCATGCATGAAATAATGCTGAAATGTATGAGGTAATATTATTCAAAAGAGTATATAAAATTTCACGTTTGGCAGAAAAGAAATGTATGTTCCTTTTGGTCAAAGACATTGGTCACATTAAACCTTGTACATGTGTGTAACCTCTAAGGCTACATTGATTTTTTTTTAATTTTCTGTCATGTAATGCATGCCATCGGCAGCCTTACCAATCACTTTTCTTAGTCATTCCTTCACCTTCCTTCTTCCTCTCATCCACTGCTCCTTTGTTTCCTTTCCAAAAGAGAAGGATTCCTTGGGATATCTACTTAACATGCCAAAAAAAAATAGAGCAAGAGTAAACATAAACTATCATATCAAGGCTGGATGAGGCAATCCATTAAAAACAAAACTGTCCCATAAACAGACAAAACAGTCAGAGTCATCCCCACTCCCACTGTGAGGAGTCCAAGAATAACAAGTTAAACAACCACGGAATGTATGCAGAGGGCCTACTAAAGACCCACAGGAGATATGTGGTTCTATCTTGAACCCTTATGAACCTTGCTTAGATAATTCTGTGGGCTGTCTTCTTCTGGTGTCCTTGACCCTCTGGTTCCTACAACCCTTCCTCCTCATCTTCCACTCAATTTCCTGATCTCTATTAATGCTTGGCTGTGAATCTCTGTATATGCTACCATCAGCTGCTATAAAAATGTCTCTGATGCTTAGGTAAGACAGTGATCTTGATATAAATATCAAGAATTATTTCAATGACTTTTGTTGCCAAAGTCCCCTTTGGTTCTAACTTAGCATTTTGTACCAATAAAATTTTAGATCCTGACCATCTACGCAGTGTTGGACAGAGGGTCCTTCTCATGTCTTCTTGGGCTTAATGTAGACTAATCATGGGTTGTCCACTGCCACGAGTTCTAAGCTACAATTGGATGCTCAGTACCAACTGTAAATTATAAAGTGCCTGCCCAGTGAATCCAATAGAAGGTGCTGTTTTAGATCATGAAAAAGTGCTACACTATTTGCCAGAGTTCCTTTGTAGCTGTTAAGTAACTTAGCATCCAGTTTTTTGAATCTCTGATCTTTGTAGGGCTTTGGACACCTGAACTTGTGACAAGTCTGTCTAATGGGACCATGAGGTGCAAAGTCCCTCATGTCTTTGCTAGTCAAATGCTTCCCCCATTGCGGGACACTGAAGGCGCCCTCCAGGACATGTAGTCTGGGAAGTCAGTAACTGCTTACCCCCTTAGGGCAGAATGTGAATATTTGGATGGCAGATAATGTAAGGAGTCTCAGGCCATGGAGGCTGAAAAACCAGAGGTCTATGGTCAGAGGTTAAAGTCCGTGTTGATGCTCACTGGCCTTTTTTTCACATGTCTGCTCATTTTCAGTCATTAACAAAATTGACAGCAGAAATGGGAAATAAGCTTTCATTGTTTGAAGAGACAGTAAATGTACTTGCCAATGGTAAATTACAGAAAAAAGCAGTTAAGCAGGACCATTTGAGAGAAGATTTCTCTCCCAACAACTGTGGACATGTCTGGGAGGCAAAGGGCAGAGAACTAGAATGACCATTGTTCTATAGAATCAAGTAAAGCTCCAGAGTGTCTGCCTTGGACTTGCATGGGCCTGTCTCGAGGTGTCTCACCTTGCAGCTGTGCTTGCAGTAGCAGGGCAATCATCCAAGCATTCTGAATGTGGAGGGACACTGAGGACCCTCTTCCTTAGAATCCAGAGTGCTACCTGGACTGGTGCCACTGTCAATGGCCATGACAAAGAATTGTTAAAGAAGCATCTTAATTGGAAGCATCAAGTCCCTCTTGCTCCAGTATATTACCCTCCAACTGGAGGCCATCAGTGTTGCAGAGATGTCTATTCGAGCCTGGTAACTGAATGGAAAATGCTGATCCAGAACCCTGCTCCTCAGAGACTGTGTGGAGTAGACAATCACTTTGGTATTGTGCTATGGAAAGAAGAAGTGATAGAATTTGAATAGAAGGTAAAATGTATGGAATGATATTAAAGATATTATTCTGTATTGTAAAGATGACATGTCCTAGAAAAAATTATCACAACTCTTAGTCTTTCTGGATGCTGAAAGACATTACTAAATGACTAAATAATATATATTGCAATATTATTATTGTGCAAATTATATATGATTATAGGTATTGTTTGGAAAATAAAGACAAAATATTAGTTTACTTAGAGTATAGATGCAAGTTGATACTTTTATCTGTGCTTCACTAAGTGTATAGATTCAGAACACAGATGCAGTTGGACTCTTGAATGTAGCACCTTAAGTAATTGCTTTGCCTGTCACAGTGTACTTGTTGAGTTCTTATAACATTTATGTATTTGGATTGTGTTTGGAAGAGCACATAATTCTCCTGAAGGCACAATAGGCTACTGGCTCATCTTGGTGGCTCTACTTGGGCCATTTGCTTTCATTCCAATGACACAGGTGGAGCATAGTTGCACAGAATAATTTTTGAAACCCTTAGTCAAGGTGATTCTTTGAAAGGTCATGTTTGGGCATGCCCCTCTTCTGGTCTGAGGCCTGGGTCTGACCTCTGCCAGGCCGGCTTGTGGGGTACCCAGGATTCCACCAGACACATTCTGGGGGAACCATAGAACCCATAGCCAGCGCTAGCACTCCCCTGCCGCCGCCCGCCCCTCTTCTGGTCTGAGGCCTGGGCCGGACCTCTGCTCTGCCAGCTTGTGAGTACAACCCAGATTCCCCCAGACACATTCTGGGGGATCCATAGAACCCATAGCCAGTGCTAGCACTCCCCTGCCGCTGGGCGCCCCTCTTCCGGTCTGAGGCCTGGGTCTGACCTCTGCCAGGCCTGCTTGTGGGGTACCCAGGATTCTGCCAGACACATTCTGGGGGATCCATAGAACCCATAGCCAGAGCTAGCACTCCTCTGCTGGCGCGCGCCCCCCTTCCGGTGTGAGGCCTGTTGGTGAGTGCACCCTATTACTGCTGCCAGACACATTCTGGGGGCTCCACAGATCCCACAAACAGCTTTAGGTAGGAAAACCCACATACTACCCTGAACTCATAGCTGGGTGCCCTGAGGGCTCAGAATCCAGCAGATACCCCCCGCACCCTGCCCCTGCCGGCTAGCACCCCACTTTTGCCCATTTCCTGGGTCTGAGGCCTAGACCAGACCTCTGCCAGGTCTGCAGTTGTGTGGACCCCGGATTCTGCCTGAGACATACTGGAAGGTCCACTCAACCCAGAGCCACAGAGGAACAACTGAACTCAGAGTGTTAGACAACATACCCTGAGATATCCAAGAGGAGACACTGCACCCAGAACAGCAGACATCTATCTGGACTGCTACATAGGAGGCACCATATCCTGAGGCATCTTAGAGATACCACTGTAATCAGGGCAGCTGGAAAAAAATCACATAGACATCTGGACTCCTAGAAGACCAAACACAAGCGAGACAACTGGAAAGACAGGCTTCAATCAGAGACAGAAGTATGGGTAGCACTAGAATTAACCAGATGGCAAAAGGCAGGCACAAGGTAAGCAACAGAAATCAAAGTTACATGGCAACATCAGAACCCAGTTCCCCCATCATAGCAAGCCCTGAACACCCCATCACACCAGAAAAGCAGGATTCAGAATTAAAATCACTTCTCATGATGATGATAGAGGACTTTAAGAAAGACACAAATAACACTCTCAAAGAACAGATAGAAACCCTTAGAGAGGAAACACAAAAATCCCTTAAGGAATTGCAAGAAAATGCAACCAAACGGGAGAAGAAATTAAACAAAACCATGCAGGATCTAAAAATGGAAGTAGAAACAACAAAGAAATCACAAAGGGAAAATAACCTGGAGATAGAAAACTTAAATAAATGATCAGGAGTCATAGACACAAGTATTACCAACAGAATACAGGAAATGGAAGAGAGAATCTGATGTGCAGAAGATTCCATGGAAAACATTGACACAACTGTCAAAGAAAATGCAAAATACAAAAAGCTACTAACCCAAAATATACAAGAAATCCATGACACAATGAGAAGGCCAAACCTAAGGATATTAGGAGTAGATGAGGGGGAAGACTCCCAACTTAAAGGACCAGTAAATATCCTCAACAAAATTATAAAGGAAAACTTCCCTAACCTAAAGAAAGAGATGTCCATAAATATACAAGAAGCCTACAGAACTCCAAATAGTTTAGACCAGAAAAGAAATACTTCCCAACCCATAATAGTCAAAACATCAAATGTAGAAAACAAAGAAAAAATACCAAAAGCAGTAAGGGAAAAAGGCAAAGTAAC
Source organism: Arvicanthis niloticus (assembly GCF_011762505.2). Classification (NCBI taxonomy): domain Eukaryota; kingdom Metazoa; phylum Chordata; class Mammalia; order Rodentia; family Muridae; genus Arvicanthis; species Arvicanthis niloticus. The sequence goes on along the minus strand of NW_023045144.1, from coordinate 34,806 downwards.
ATATAAAGGTAGACCTATAAGAATTACACCAGACTACTCACCAGAGACCATAAAAGCCAGAAGATCCTGGACTGATATCATACAGACCATAAAAGAACATAAATATCAGCCCAGACTACTATACCCAGCAAAACTGTCAATCATTATTGATGGAGAAACCAAAATATTCCATGACAAATCCAAATTTACACAGTATCTCAACACAAACCCAGCACTTCAAAGGATAATTGGTGGAAAACTCCATCACAAGGAGGGAAACTACAACCTAGAAAAAACAGGAAAGTAATCTTCTAAAAACCGTAAAAGAAGGTAGCTACACAAACATATCTCCACTGCCAATAACAAAAATAACAGGAAACAACACTCGTTTTTCCTTAATATCTCTTAATATCAATGGACTCAATTCTCCAGTAAAAAGACATAGACTATCAGACTGGATACGTAAACAGGACCCATCATTTTGCTGCATTCAGGAAACGCACCTCTGTGGAAAGGACAGACACTACCTCAGAGTAAAAGGTAGGAAAACAATCTTTCAAGCAAATGGTCCTAAGAAACAAGCTGGAGTAGCGATTCTAATATCAAATAAAATCAGATTTCAACCAGAAGTAATCAAAAAAGTTAAAGAAGGACACTTCATATTCATCAAAGGAAAAATGTACCAAGAGGAACTCTCAATTCTCAACATCTATGCCCCAAATGTAAGGGCACCCACATATATAAAAGACACTTTACTAAAGCTTAAAGCATACATTGCACCCTACACAATAATAGTGGGAGATTTCAACACCCCACTCTCAGCTATGGACAGATCATGGAAACAGAAACTAAATCGAGATACAATGAAACTAACAGAAGTTATGAACCAACTGGACCTAACTGACATCTATAGAACATTTCATCCTAAAAAAAAGAATATACCTTCTTCTCAGCACCTCATGGTACCTTCTCCAAAATAGACCATATAATTGGTCACAAAACAGGCCTCAACATGTACAGAAAGATTGAAATAATCCCTAGTACCTTATCAGAACACCATGGGTTAAGACATGTCTTTGACATAGACAAAAACAACAGAAAGCCCACATACACTTGGCAAATGAACAATGCTCTACTCAATGATGACTTGGTCAAGGAAGAAATTAAGAAAGAAATTAAAGACTTTTTAGATTTAAATGAAAATGAGGAAACATCATATCAAAACATGTAGGACTCATTGAAAGCAGTACTAAGAGGAAAAATCATAGCTTTAAGTGCTCACAAAAAGAAATTGGAAAGAGCATACATTAACAACTTGACAGCAAACCTGAAAGCATTAGAACAAAAAGAAGCTAGTATACCCAAGAGGAGTAGATGGCAGGAAATAATCAAACTCAGGGCTGAAATCAACCAAGTCGAAACAAAAAGAACTATACAAAATATCAACAAAACCAGGAGCTGGTACTTTGAGAAAATCAACAAGATAGACAAACCCTTAGCCAGACTAACCAAAGGGTGCAGAGACAGCATTCAAATTAATAAAATCAGAACTGAAAAGGGAGACATAACAACAGAAACAGAGGAAATTAAAAAAATTATCAGATCCTACTACAAAGGCCTATACTCAACAAAATTGGAAAATCTGGAGGAAATGGTCAATTTTCTAGATAGATACCAGGTACCAAAGTTAAACGAGGAGCAGATAAACCACCTAAACAGTCCCATAAAACATAAAGAAATAGACACAGTCATTAAAAATCTTCCCACCAAAAAATGTCTGGGGACAGATGGTTTCAGTGCAGAATTCTTTCAGACCTTCAAGGAAGACCTAATACCAATCCTCTTCAAGTTATTCCATCGAATAGAAACAGACAGAACACTACCCAATTCATTCTATGAAGCTACTATTACACTCATATCTAAGCCACAGAAAAACCCAACAAAGAAAGAGAACTACAGACCAATCTCTCTTATGAATATTGATGCAAAAATACTCAATAAAATTCTCACAAAACGAATCCAACAACACATCAAAGCAATTATCCATCAAGATCAAGTAGGCTTTATCCCAGGAATGCAGGGATGGTTCAAAATTCAGAAATCCATCAATGTAATCCACTACATAAATAAACTCAAAGAAAAACACCACATGGTCATCTCACTAGATGCTGAGAAAGCATTTGACAAAATTCAACATCCCTTCATGTTAAAAGTCTTGGAAAGATCAGGAATACAAGGCCCATATCTAAACATAGTAAAAGCAATATACAGCAAGCCAGTAGCCAACATCAAACTAAATGGAGAGAAACTTGAAGCAATCCCACTAAGATCAGGGACTAGGCAAGGCTGCCCACTCTCACCTTACCTATTCAATATAGTACTGGAAGTCTTAGCCAGAGCAATTAGACAACAAAAGGAAGTCAAAGGGATACAGATAGGAAAGGAAGAAGTCAAAATTTCATTATTTGCAGATGATATGATAGTATACTTAAGTGAACTTAAAACTTCCACCAGAGAACTCCAAAACCTGATAAACAACTTTAGCAATGTGGCTGGATATAAAATCAACTCAAACAAATCAGTAGCCTTCCTCTATTCAAAGGATAAACAGGCAGAAAAAGAAATTAGGGAAATGACACCCTTCACAATAGCCACAAATAAAATAAATTATCTTGGAGTGAATCTAACAAAGCAAGTGAAAGATCTCTATGACAAGAACTTCAAGTCTCTGAAGAAAGAAACTGAAGAAGATCTCAGAAGATGGAAAGATCTCCCATGCTCCTGGATTGGCAGGATTAACTTAGTAAAAATGGCTATCCTGCCAAAAGCAATCTACAGATTCAATGCAATACCCATCAAAATTCCAAATCAATTCTTCATAGTGATAGAAAGAGCAATTTACAAATTCATTTAAAATAACAAAAAACCTAGGAGAGCAAGAACTATTCTCAACAATAAAAGAACCTCTGGGGTAATCTCCATTCCGGACCTCAAACTGTACTACAGAGAAGTAGTGATAAAAACTGCATGGTATTGGTACAGAGACAGACAGGATGATCAATGGAATAGAATTGAAGACCCAGAAATGAACCTGCACACCTATGGTTACTTGATCTTTGACAAGGGAGCTAAATCCATCCAGTGGAAAAAGGACAGCATTTTCAACTAGTGATGCTGGCTCAACTGGAGGTCAACATGTAGAAGAATGCAAATTAATCCATTCTTATCCCCCTGCACAAAGCTCAACTCCAAGTGGATAAAGGACCTTCACATAAAACCAGATACACTGAAACTATTAGAAGTGAAGTTGGGGAAGACCCTCCAATACCTAGGCACAGGGGAAAAGTTCCTGAACAGAACACCAATGGCTTATGCTCTAAGATCAAGAATTGACAAATAGGACCTCATCAAATTGCAAAGCTCCTGTAAGGCAAAGGACACTGTCAACCTGACAAAATGGCAACCAACAGATTGGGAAAAGATCATTACCAATCCTACATCCGATAGGGGGCTAATATTGGATATTTACAAAGAACTCAAGAAATTAGACAAAAACAACAAAATAACCCCATTAAAAAATGTGGTACAGAGCTAAACAAAGAATTCTCAACTGAGGAAACTCTAATGGCCGAGAAACACCTTAAGAAATATTCAACATCCTTAGTCATCAGGGAAATGCAAATCAAAACAACACTGAGATACCACCTCACACCAGTCAGAATGGCTATGATCAAAAACTCAGGTGATAGTAGATGCTGTCGAGGATGTGAAGAAAGAGGAACACTCCTGCATTGTTGGAGGAGTTGCAAGCTGGTACAACCACTTTGGAAGTCAGTCTGGCGGTTCCTCAGAAAATTGGATATAACACTACCTGAGGACCCATCTATACCACTCCTGGGCATATACTCAGAAAATGCCCCAACAAAAAACAAAGACATATGCTCCACTATGTTCATAGCAGCCTTATTTATAATAGCCAGAAGCTGGAAAGAACCTGGATGCCCTTCAACAGAGGAATGGATACAAAAAAATGTGGTACATTTGCACAATGGAATATTACTCAGCCATTAAAAATAATGAATTTGGGAAATTCTTAGGTAAATGGATGGAACTAGAAAATATCATCCTGAGTTAGGTAACCCAATCACAAAAGAACACACATGGTATTTACTCACTGATAAGTAGAGATTAGCCCAAAAATCTGAAACAACAAAGATTCAACTAGCAGACGACATGAAGCTCATGAAGAAGAAAGAACAAGTAAGGATGCCTAGGTCTTTCTTAGAAGGAGTAACTAAATACCCAAGGGAACAAATATGTAGACAAAGTGTGGGACAGAATCTGAAGGGGGGGTTGTAGGGAGACCATTCCATCTGGGTATTCATTCCATGGGCAGTCACCAAAAATAGATGCTGATAGGGATGTCAGGATGGGAAAGCTGACAGCAGCCAGATAAGGCTATCACCTTAGAGGTCCCCCAGAGTCCGACATACCCAGAGACAGATACCCACAGCTATCCATTAATCTGATCAAAGGTTCCCAATGGAGGAGTTAGAGAGTAAATAGAAGGAACCTTAAGGGCTGGTGGCCCCGTGAGGAGAGCAACAATACCAACCAGCCAGAGCTCCCCAGGGTCTAAACCACCAGCCTAGGAACACATATGGAAAGACACATGACTCCAGCTGTATATGTAGGGGAGGATGGCCTTGTAGGGTATAGGTGGGAGACAAGATCATTGGTACCCTGAAGGGTGAGCACGGGGAGGGGTGGAATCTGAGGGTGGGAAGGTGGGCTGTGGTAAATGTTGGGCTGTCTCCCTAGGAAAAAGTAGTGGTTTTGTCGGAATAGAGAGGATTAGCTAGGGTTTATTGCATAGCCATAACCTATTAGTAGAAATCTGTATAATTAATATCAAGATGAAGATATAAATTCTTAAATGGCACCAATTTACTTTGTTTACAAATTTTAAGGTTTTCAGTGGCATGAGCTTTTTAGTGATATAAGAGTGAGATGAATATTGTTACTCTCATAGGCATTGTACCAGTATAACACACTTAGGAATACAAAGCTTAGACCCAGTCCTTCTTTAACTTTTTTAACTGATTTGAGATGGTCAGCCTGTGAGTTAAGGGACTATAGCAAACTCATGGCTTGGAGTTTATTATAAGGGTGTTCTCTATGTTTTATTTAGAAATAGGTGAGTGGTGTTAACAGGCAACAGTCCAGATTACCTTACATGGATAGCTGGTTTTCAAAACATCAGAAATCCTTAGAATTGACATGACAAACATTTCAGTATTAATGTTCATTTTCATTAGAGACCTGTCTGCTCCTGACAGCTTCCAATATTGAATTCTAAGAAGAAATTGAGCATCTTTGGAGTTACTCCAGTTGTGGTGAGACAGCCACTAGGCAAGAATTGCCACTTTCCTTCTACAGACAAATTACTGTCCAGAAAAGGACACACTTGCAAAATAGTCGACTGATTATATCTGCCTAGACAGAGTAATCAGCCCTTAATAATTCTGCAGCACTAAGGTCTGTCAGATGATCCTGGGCCAGAAGGCAGAAGAACAGATGCTCCAACGATTTGAAGTAGAGTGAGTGTCCAGGTGTTCAGAGGTCTCTATAAATTGGCTAAGTTTTAGAAGCTATGCTTTGTGCTTCCCACAATTATAGCCAACTCAGTCATTCTGGATTTCTGATGGGGTTGAAAACATATAGCTATTGACCTTAAGAGAGAAGACTTGAGTGGATGGTCGTCAGCTGACATTCATCCTAAAGCCAGGTTCAGAACTACATGTTTTAGTTAGAATAGATGACAGAGGAGCTGGTTAGTCAACAAAAGGATGGACTGGGTATTAGGACTATCCTGTACCTTTCTGGTACAAATTGGCATAATTATGTTCTAATTGTATTTTGAGAGAAAAGTTTCATTTTAACAGGAAGGGTGATGTATAGGAGGAGCTAAGGTAGGAGGAGTACTGAGAGGAAGAAAAGGAGTAAGAAGAGGACAAGAAGAAAGAGAGGAGAAGCTAGATGAAGAAAGAGAGAAAGAGGGGGGAGACAGGGAGGCAGAGGTCCAAGTATCTCCACCAGTCAAAGATAGTTGTTATACCTAGGTTGGTCAGTGGGTTATACCTCTGATTGAACAATTCCAAACTTATAAAGCCTATGATTAACATTATTTTTAAAAAATGTATAAATGCAAAAAGGAAAAGGGGGCATGGGATAGGGGTCTCCTAAGGGGGGAGAAGGGGAAAGGGGATGCCATCTGAAGTGTAAATAAAATAACTAATAAAAAAAAGAAAAAAAAGAAAGGTCATGTTTGTACAGCAGTTGGTACAGAGAGCATGTGTAAAATTGAAGATATGTATGAAGATACCGTTTTACTGACAGAGAAACTTGATTTGGTATTCACACACCTTGTCAGTATATTTAAGCAGAATTTTGATCTTGTTGGTTGAAAGGGCTTTGTTTGTTTCTCTGCTTTATTTGATTTATTTTGTGAATAATTTTTGTTTAGCTCTGGCTACACAGCCAATAAGCCTTGTGTAGTTTAGAAGCACATAAGCACTTTTCTATTATCTAATTAAAATACTGTGCAATTCCTTTAGTGCTGTGCAACATTCTTTCTCCTTGTATTTTCCAAATGTTAAACATTCACTTTCTTTTTTTAATACCAATATATGCAAATAATTTTCATTTAAAGGCATCTATCTGCTTCCAGGAAATCCACTATTTTTCTTCAAACTGTGGTAAATTCTGTTCTTGACTATTTATGTATTCACAGTAATTATCCCCATGCTATTAAGTATCAGAATTTTGGTTGGCTTATCTGAATTTCCAGTTGGTCTTTTACAGTCTTTGAAGAGACTGATTTTACATACCAGAATAATACTGCTAGGCATGAAGAACTTGCTGCAGGGTTAATGGACAGAAAATTATTAGTATCAATTCAGATAATATATACCTTTTGAGAATTAACTCGGCAATTCTAATGTCAACACTAAATGGGTTTAACAATTTCAGTTATAGTGACTATGTTTACTTCACATAATCTATCAATTTAAACTGAGTAAGAGTTATATGTACATATATGACATTACTTGATTTATGATTGGCTAAGATTTCTGTGAATTATTTTCAACACTTGTGAATATTTCCTAAATAATGTCATTAATACCAACATTATAAAGTTGTTCAGATTAAATAAATTTTTTCATAGTAAATTTAAAAATTAAAATAACTAAATAGTATATATTGTAGCATTTACTTCAGTGATTAATATTATTTTCTCAAGCTTTTCAAAGTTATTCATTTTCTTTATCAGACTACAATGAACTCAGATTCACTACAGCACATTCATGCATATGCTTTTATTCATATACATATTCACATACATATGCTTTTTTATTATATTGCATGTTTTTAAAAGAATTTTTCACTGTTGTCTTGTTGATTACCAAGTTCATTCCTTTGCATGAATAAACAACTGGATGCACTGGAAAGACAGAGAAGACCAAGCCTTGTCAACAACCACATTAGTAACTTTATTCATTTAGGATGGGAGAAGCCTGAGACTGGAAGTCAGTTAAACAAAGTCTGGTTCAGATATTCAGTAAGCCTCTGGATTTCTTTTCTTTCCAGTACGGGATCTGTTTAGATGATCACCCAGGTGACTTCCTGGCATTTTTCTTGTCAGAGAGTTCTGAAAACAAGAATACACCATCTCTGGGAGCCTTTAAATACCAACGGGAAGTTTATTTATGCGAGATAGAAGTTATGACTTGTACTAGTACGGGGATAACCAAGGTGAATACAGAATTAGTCAAGAACAGAATTTACCAAACATTGTAGGAAAAGAAAGGATTTCCTGGGAGCAGATGCCTCTAAAATTAGAATTATTGGGAAATATTTGGGTCCAAAAAAGAAAGCAGGTAATTAAGAGTTTTGAAATTTCAAGAAATATCAAGGCAGCAAATCACTAAGGAAAAATAAAAGCACAGGGAAATAATTAGATGAAAGTAAAGTGCCCCTGTGCGTCTGAATGATGCCAGGCTGATTGGCTGTGTAGCCAAACGGAAACAGAAATCATTCCCAAAATAAAATAAAGTACACAAACAAACAAACAAACAAGCAAACAAACAAGCAAACAAATGCCTTTCAACCAGCAAGATCAAAAAACTGCACAAAACACTGGCAGGATGTGTAACAACCAAATCAAGTTTCAGTTAGTAAAATGGTATCTTCATATATATCCTCAATTTTACACTTTCTCAGTGTATTAACAGCTCTACAGCCTGACATTTGAAAGAATCAACTTGACAAAGTGTTTCAAAAATCACTCCGTGCAACTATGTTCCAGCTGTGCCATTGGAATGAAAGTGAATGGCCCATGCGGAGCTACTGATATGAGCCATTAGCCTATTGTGCCTTCAGGAGAATTATATGATCTTTCAAAAGCAACCCGAATATATAAATGATATAGAGACTCAACATGTAAACTGTGAGAGGAAAAGAAATTTTTTAAGTCCATATGTGGTATATTCACAACAGCATCTGTGTTCTCAACTGATGCACTTAGTCACACACAGATGAGAGTATTTGGAAAGCAACTGGCAACTGTACCATATGGAGACTATTGTTTTTTTCTTATTCTCCAAACAATACTTAAAATATCAATTGTACAATAATTAGATTGTAGTGGGTATTTTTAGTCATTTAAAGATGCCTTTCAGCATCCAGGATGACTCACAGTTGTCATATATTTATCTAGGATAAGTCATGTTTAAAATACAGAATAATATCTGTAATATCATTCCATGTATTCCATACACGGTATTCAAATTTTATCACTTGTTCTTCTATAGAACAATGTCCAAGTGATTGTTTAGCCCCCAAAGTTTCTGAGGTGCAAGGTTCTAAATCAGCCTTTCTTATTCAGTTAACAAGGCTCCAACAAACATTCCTACAACACAGATGGCCTCCCATTAGTGGGTGCTATCCTGGTGCAAGCAGGATGGGAGAGCACAATCTTCTCAGCACACCTTTCACTTTCCAATTATGATGCTCCTTTAACAATTCTCAAATAGATTAATTCGGACCACTTGTCCCAAGAGAGTTTAACACACTTGACAGCTGCCAAACCATGGCAGATAGATAAGTCTTCTCTCAAAGACAACCAAAGGTATTTCCAACTGCCACGAATTCCCTATGTAATCTGCTTTCAGTAAAGTGAGCTTGAGACCTGAGCTTGCTGACCAAGGTGATTTCAGACCTTGCCCATCAGATCAGGAAGAAAATCAAAGTCCTTCATCATTAAAAAATGGGCTTAGATCATCTCTTACAGTCCAAAGAGGATTAAATGCAATTGTAGTTCCAGAAGGGAGCCTCACAATACTAACACATCCCCAAGAAAGAACAAAATTTTCTACAAGTACATCAGGAGCTCAAGGACACTTTCCATTTCCAGATGAGGTTCTTGAGTGTTCCGCACATATACAAGATGTGGGAGAAACCCGTGAATCTACCCAAATTATTATTGTGCCTTCTGCACACACACAAACTAATCTAGTACATTTACCATTTTCACCAGGGGTTCTGGTCCATTCCCAATCTGTCAGGGGTCACTAGGATTGACCCCCTCTAGAGAAGATGGTCAAAGACAAATCTGCTCTCCCACAGAAAAAAATTAATTTTTTTCCTTCTATGAAAAGGGACCCTGAAAATTTCCATTCTAGCAAAGCAACACTGAAAGATCCTCCTTCTAAACAACCTGTTTTCAAAATATTCATATCTGACAGAGAATTATTCAAATGTCCCTACCATCCAAAAGGGCCCTCCTGATTTTCATCAGGACCAAAAGAGCCAAGGTTGTGCCAAAACCATGCCAGTGAGCCATGCAAGCTCCATACTTGTACAGTGTGCTCAGAAGATACAAACTTCCCTGCCTACCCAGGAGACTCTAAAGCATTCAGCTTTGATAGGCGAGGCTCCTAAATTTACAACAAATACATCAGAGAAGCTAGGATTTCCCAAACCTGTACCAAGTTCTTCAAGTACTACCCTAACTCAGAAAGGGTCTGTTAGACAGAATACATATACAAAAAATGTTCTATACACTATCCCATTTTTGAAATGGCTCTTGGATGTTGCACATCTACAACAGATGTTCTAAGACATATTTCATCTGTAGAAAAGGCTATGAATCCATTTCCATGTGAACAAGGGCCTATGGAACATGATATTCATACACAAGATTCTGTAGCCTCTTCTAGATCTAAAGAAGGAGATACATTAAATTCTGTCTGTGCACAAGTATCCATTGGATCTCCCCAAACTTCTGAGAAGGGGCTGGGAAATTCCCTATTCCTTCAAGAGTATCAGCTATCTTCTCCATCTACACAAGATAGTATAGACTCTTTCCAATCTGCATAGAGGACAGTTGGTTCTTCTTCATGCACACAAGTGTGTCCAGAACATATTCTTAATACTCCCAAGGCTATGGATTTTGCCTTATCTTCCAAAGGATCCATGGAGTCTGTTTTGCCCATCAAGTTGGCTATGAAACATGACATTCTACACAAAAGGTGTTATTCCCTTTTCCAGATAACAAAAGTTCCCTTCCAACTTCCACAAGTACACAAGAAGGAGGTCTAGAAACTTCCATGTCTGCCCATGAGGCACTTAGACCTCTCTCATGTGTCCATAATGCTCCAAGAGAGACCGAATGTACACAGGTAGCTCTAGTATTTTCCCCTCAGTCTGAAGTTACAATCAATTCTTGCACAGGTACAAAAAACATAATAAGAATTTCTTCATTTCAACAAAATGCCTTAGGATCTACCATATCTGACCATGGTGCTTTATAATTATCTGCATCTATCCAAAAGATTTTCTTTTACATGCCTTCTCTGGGAAGAATTGTAGGCATTCTCTTTCTACCAAAGTGGTCCCCAGGCAACCAGCTTCCAGAGGAAAAAAAAACAAGTTATCATTGATTCTTCTGAGAAAGGTGGCTTAAATTTTCCTGTCTGATGAAGATAGTTTGAACCTCCTGCATTCTGCAAAATGGGGGCTTGCATAGTCTACTGCTGCCAAAGAATCATCAGAAGCTACATCTACTCCTCAGGTCTGTCCCACATCATTTATATCTGTCTCAAAATCCTTGGAATGTTCCACAAATGACCAAGGAAGTGTGGTAAGCGGCCAATCTACCCAGGGGCATGCTGGACAATCCATATTTTCCCAAAAGTCTCTGGCTTTCTCTGTCTACCAAAAATGCTTTAGTATTTTCACCATCTGCTCCAGGGCTTCAGTGAATTTCTTCATCTCTACCAAAAGCTCCAGAATATGTTTTCTATGTTCAAAGTTATTTCTAACACTGCAAAATAGAATTCAGAAGTACACAACATTTTCTATATTTCCAAAGGTCCAAGAGATATTGTACAAATAAAAAAATGTCTAGAGTGTGGGTCATTATCTCAAATGTGTGAGAACGCTTCTGTGACTTCTATAGCATCTAAAAATCCTTCTACACAAGGGTCACTTGAGCCTTTGGTATCTGACCAACAATAAAGACAAAACACCAATCAAAATGACTACCTGAGACAGGCTATATAAACTCAAGGGACTTGAGTGTCTTCACCATGTAAGAATAAACCTGAAGATCTACTAGACAAGCATATAGGAAGACTCAAATATTGCCAACTAATCAAGGGGCTGAAAAAACATTTTCTGTCTTCTAGAGGGGCTATGGGATGGCCCAAATCTGAAACTTGGACTTTAAAAATTTTGCCATCTAAACAAGGATCTTCTTGTTCTACTAAGGGAACTAAAACCAATTGTTATCTTCCCAAGGGAGTGTGAAAACTTTATCATCTGAACCATGTGCTTAGAAACCTCCCCAAACAATACCAGGTACTCTAACAAATGTGAGAAGTGAGCAAGTGGCTCTAGAAAATTTTATGTCTGTCCCAGGGACTGTGGTTTCTTTGACATCTACCTCAGTGTTTCCAGAGAATTCAACATCTTTCCAAAAGAAGCTAGGGCACCATCGTATAATCGCAGAATTCCTCACCATCTCTTCAAGTGACTACAGGCACTTTGTCATCTCTCTCAGAGCCTACAGAACATTTGATAAATGATCAAAAATCTGGGAAATTTTCTTTACAAGTGTCAAGTAAACTAGCACATTGGCTGTCTACCAAGCTTTGCATATTTGCTCAGGCAACCCTGGCCTGTCACCATATACTCAAGAATCTCTCCAGCAGTCATCATCTTCCCAAAGGATTATTGGAACATCCAAGTCTGCCCACTGTACTCATAATGACTTCTCTTCTGTCTCAGGTTCTTTGGGAATGTCTCCATGTGTTCTAAGGACTACAGAAACTTTGTCACATACCCCAAAGCCTTTGGTCCATTCCTCACAAACACAAGCAAGTCCAACCCCTTCAGCATCTTTGACAAGAGCTGTGTCGAATTCCCTATATTCACAAGCAGCTCTTGAGCTAAACACCTCTGCACAAATTCCTTCCTTACCTTCACCATTTACTCAGGAGACAGCAAAAGCTTCCCTTTATGGAGAAACCACTTTGGGAAACCCCATAGCTGCCTGGGGACCTAAAGGAGCTTTGCTTCCTAGCTCAGGGACTCTAGGATATAATTAAAGTGTCAAGCAGCAACATGGAACTTTTCCATCTGCCCAAGTGCCTATGAGAATTCTTTATCTGCTGAAAAAAAAACTGTAAGATTTTTGTCATCTGCACAAATAGTTCGGGGAACTTTCCTATCTGCCCAAGGGTCTCTGAAAGTGTCCACATCCAAACAAGAACATATAAACACTGTATCATCTATCCTAATGTCTTTGAAACCTGCAACTTTTCTCAGAGTTCTCTTACATATTCCCCATCTACTCAACATATTGTCCAATACTCACCATGTTCCCCACAGACTCCTGGACTTTCTCCAGGAGATCTATGAGCTATGCTATCTTCTCAAAAGCCCAAGAAAATTTCCAGGACAACAGAGGGATCTTTGCCTGAAGAAACACAGAATACCTCGGGCCATTTGCCATTTGTAGTGGAGAATGTGGCATATTTTCAACCTGCACCAGAGACTCTAGAAACATTGTCCCATAACCTCTAGAACCTGGTAGACATTCGTCTTCTACCCAAGGAGGTGCAGAAACATCTGGATTCAGTGAAGGGAACTGAGCACACTTGCAATCATCCTACCAGCTTTGGAAACTTTCCATCTCAGCCCAGGCAATAATGATTACATCACAATGTTCTGAAGTTTCTTATAGTCCTTTGGGTCTTTCTTTCACAGTACAGGGAACTCAATCATCTTCAGGTTCTGCTCATCAAGCTGTGGGTCCATGTTTATCTTCACAGAGGACAGTATGTCAGTCCACATGTACACAAAACTCTGCCCAATATTCTACATCTCCATAAAGGCTTTCAAGTCCTTCTTCACATATACAACATATATGGAATACAGTTCACTTCTACACAGTTCACTGTATCAGACTCACCATCTACTCAAGTATGTCAGGGACATAGCAACACTGATCAAAAGATGGCAAGAACTTTGAAATATGATCAAAGATATCTGATGATTTCTGCAACTGCACAAGGGTGTATACAGCCTTTGCCATCTCCCCAGGGGCCTCTAGTATATTCACCATCTGCACCAGGTGTGCCAAAATATTCAACAGCTACCCCAGGACATGTGATATCTGGTGGCTCATTTCTAGAACTTTTAATATCTGCTCAGCTTATTCCCTTTCTTACTTCCCTAAGGCTTTCAGATTCTTCCCTTTCTGTAGAAGGGAATTTTGTTCTCTCTAAATGTATATAGGGTACTCTAGGACCTTAAACTTCATGCTGCAGACCAAAAGATTCTTTAAATTTCACTCAGTGAGTCCAAGAAATAGATAAATCTGCTTCAGAATCTTCAGGATCTATGCATTCTTCCAAATGTCCTATGATAATTTCTTTATCTGGACAAGAAACACTAGGATCTGTATCATCTTCCTCAGGGCTTTTGACAATGTCTCTATGTGTTCAAGTAAATCCTGAACATATGATATCTGTTGAAGAACCTGGAGGCCCTTGCCTGTCTTTTACAGGAGAATCTGGAATGTTATACCTGTACACATAAAACCCAGGAATAACCAATGCTTCACAAGGATATTAAAAATTATCACCATCTTCCATAGTGAGCCTAGGATCTTCTCCATCTGTCCAATTCGATTTGAGAGTGTCACACCCTGACTTATTGACATTGAAACCTTTCCTATATGCCCATTGTGTTCTAGGGACATTGACATCTGACCAAGGGCCTCCAGAAACATTTGTGTTATCTCAAGAGCCCCCAGGGCCCTGAGTGGAAAAAGAGGCTTTAAGAAAGTCAACATCTGATCCAGAAGATCTTAGAGCTTTTGAATCTGCCTGGGAACACTAGAAACATTGACATGTATGCAAAACACTGCAGAAATACTACCTATCACCTGAAAGATTATAGAACCTTTGTCACTTGCACAAGATCCCTTCAGATTTTCACCTTCTTCATCACTTTGTCCAGAGTCAGAAGGACCTCTGCCGTCTACCCAATCCACATTTATGACTTCAGATTTTGTTACAGGTTCTGTAGAATTTTAGCCATTTGTGCCACATTCTCTGGGGCTTTTGAAACCTAATGAAGGTGCTCTGGGAACATTAATATCTGAACAAGTAATCCTGGGAACACCAACAATGTTCTAGCAAGAATGTCTAGAAGTTTCTCAACCAGCCCAGGGGCTTCTAGAACCTATGATATCTACCCAAGTCACTGTGGAAACTTCCTGTTCAACAGACTTTCTGGGATTTTCACTATGTGCCCATGATGGATTTTTTGCTATCCCTTCTCAAGAATGCTAGAGACAATTCTCTTTTCTCAAGAAAGGCTCTATTCCTTTCAGTGTTACCCAAATGATATTGAAATCTGTCCCATTTCATGAAGAGGCTATCAGTTCTTCTCTTTCAGAACTTGATGTCTGAAAACATATTTCTTGTTCATTGCCAGAGGGCGGACTGTGCCCAACTCTCTAAGTTCGAATCCTTCTTTCCTGTGTGACTCTGCCTGAGTCTCATGGGAAAAGAACATATTTTTTCTGCTGAATGATTCCTCACATCTTTCAAGTATGCCAAAATACACTCAAGTTCTAGTTAACTTAATAAAGAAATTCTCAATCATACTTCCTCTTTAGGATGTTGGTCTAGACATTCTAAATTGAGGGAAACAAGAACAAGACATGCCTCTTTAGATCAAAGAGTTTTAAAATCTGTGCCACCAGAAGATGGGAGCTGGAAACTGCATTCTTCCATAACAGTTGTAAGAGCTTACAAATCTGACAAAAGGTGTTAAAAACTTAAAACTGAGACCAATAAAAAACTCCCAACTTCTGATTATGCCAAAGGAGCCTGGGAGTCTTTGCCATCTCCTGAGAAGTACCACATCTCCCCAAGACATTCACAGAGAGTCCAAGTATACAAAAAGCAAATCAAAAGAGTCCTCTTTTGGCCAAAGCAACACTCAAGATTTAAATTCGGAACATAAGACCTGCAAATCATACTCTTTGTCACAAAAGGAGCTCAGACACTCTTCATCTTCCAAAAGAGATAGGAAACCGAAAAATATTCTTTAAGACAGCATAGCATCCTCCATCTCTACAAAAGAGTGCACACAAAGCACTCCCTCTCATAAAGAGAGCCTCAGGTATTCCACCTCTCCTTGTGAGATTCCCAGACACACTACTTTTACCAGGAGAAGACAGAGGAATGCCTCTGATACCCAGAGAGCCCTAAAAATTTCTCTTGAAGACCAAGAAGACACTGAGTCATCTGTAGACAGAGACAGTCCCCAAGGGAGTGTCAACCTCTCCTAATCACCCCAAGAGGATATAAGTCACCCTGTTCCTACTAAGTAGAGCTCATAACATGTTCCTATTGTCCAAGAGGAAGGAAAATATTCCATTAGTTCCAGACTGGAGCCCACAGCTTTGGTTCATATCTTATGGTGATTCATCCCTACAACAGTTCCAAAAGGGAGTGCAACTATATTCCCTGTTAGTCAAGGAAATTTCAGACATGACATATGTCAAACAGAGAACATGGTACCTTACCATTACTACTAAGAGTGAGACCCAGCATTCCAATATGAGCCTTGGTACCCATATTGGGACCCTTTTGCCCTAGGAGACCAAAGATATACACATTTTGTTTGAAACAATCTCAAATGGATTCCTTGGCAAAGGGGGTGATGCAGTTCTACCATCTCCCCTAAAAGAACAATCAGTCCTACTCAGTCTGACCAATGTCGATTGATTCAATCTTTCCAGTTCTCACCAAAGGGATATTGGATATGTTCCCCCTGTTTCAGGCAGCCTCAGAATGTTTCAGGGTGAAAGACATGGCCAGTCACAGGCTCCATCTAAGACACTGCGCCTCAGAGTTGCTTTTTGTTACAAAGAAAATTCAGAAATGTGTCTTCTAATCAACAATGGATGAAACATTCAGGTTCTGCCCTAGGAAACTTCCTAATTACCTGTTCTTTCTAACATGGCATCAGAGCATCCCAGTCTGCCAAATGGAAGCTTTAAGAAAGCCCATCTCAAGAGGATTGCCTGGTCCCTACTTTTCTTTACCATGGCATCTTCAATTCTTCTTTTCTAATCTAAAAGCCACCCTGATGTTTTTTCCTTCTGTGCCCCCCCCCAAAAAAAGGAGTTTTACTTTTTTTCTTCTAGTCAACCATTTGTCAAACTTACAACTACCACTCTTAGCTGCCTCACATACACAGTAAAGCATCAGGTAGGTTTCTCTGACTAAAGCATTGTAAGGATTCCTTTTCTGATTAAGAATAGCTCACAATTTGTAGTCAAAACAGCATGCTTTACAATGTGCTCCTCATGGAAAATAACATGTGCTTCTTCTGACCAATGTGGATCTAAGCCTATTTGGTCTGACCTAATTGCTGAAAAATCAACTATCACTATCTTAATTTAACTGAGTGCATCTTACTCTTATCCCCTGAACTTATGACCTCTATCCAAAGAGTAGGACTCTGGTGACTGAACATCTAATGTCTTAGAGTAGTGTACAAAGTTATAATCCGAGCATATATATTTTAAATTTGGTCAGCAAAAACACGAAATCTATGCCATATTCAAAAATAGGCAGCTGATTTATCAGGAGACCTAGCTGGGAACTGCCTCTTAGTGTGATGGAGATTGATTTCACTGCTGCCTGGCCTGCATGACATGGATGTTCTAGGTTCCATGAATACTGGATAAGGAAATGTTTCAGCCTTCTCTATCCTCCAACTTTATTCTTGATCTTTCCCTGATACAAGAGTCTTTAAAATTTTTGCTTTCCCTGACATTTGCCTCTAAAGATTGGTATTCTTAATAGTTTCTGGATATTCCTACATTCTCATTCTGTTCATTGGTAATTGAAATTGTGTTTCTGACACAGAACCAGAAAGACTCACACTTTCCCCAGTCACTGAAGTGGGACTAAAATCATTCTCAAGGGCTCATGGGGTCCTCGGGCATATTCTGTCTTTACCTTTTAGGCAAATGCACTCCAGTCTTTCTCACATAGGCTTCAGACCTACAGTGTAAGAACTACTGATCTTCCAAATTTCTGTATAAATAAAGAGAACTGCTGATCTATCTGCTCTGAACAAGGGATTCTCAGATCTTCCCATATAGCCTAAGTGACCTTAATCTTAATTATCTAGAACCAATGTGCCTGACAACTTTCACCAATAACACAAGGTGGTTTCAGATGTACTTCCTCAATATCAAATGTGACAGTGACTTTCCAATGTTCAGGGAAGCATTAACATACAATATGTTTGAGACCCTGAAACCTCAGACATTCATTAATTGCTCAAATTGATCTCAGAGTTACCACCTAAGAAATAAGGTGTCACATAGGTCCTCAATGACAAAAAAAGGTCCTGAGACCTATGACATAATAAGCAGAGGATTTAAGTCCTTGACAACATTTTAAGAAAGCTACAGATATAACCCCTACTATCAGCATGCAATAGAATTGATGAAGTCACAATGGGGACCAAGATGTACCCTTCTAAAGGACAATTTATGCCTCCAGCTAATAACTCCTTCAAGTCATGCAACCTCAAATGTAAACTAACCCATGTCATTAAGGGGACTGATTCCATTTTGAAATATCTTCTGAAGAGGACCTTATTTTATTATCTCTAATCACAGCAGCACCTGACATTAAGGGTATGCCAAAGAGGTCAGCTGACCTGGAGAATAAAACATTTTATTCTTCCTCTGTCTTCTCTGGAGTGGTCTTAGACATTCCACTCTGATGAAGAAAGCTATAGAACTGTCTTTGTGAATGAAGAGTGTGTCTCAAACATTTAGGCTTGCCTATAATGTGCTTCAGACTGAATCCTTTTCACCAAGAATGCACAGAAGCTTCTCTCTTTGTTCATGGTAGACTCAGGTCTACCATTCAACTAACAGAAACAAGAGATTCTTCATTAGACTTTATTGGTCAGGAAATACACCTTTGACCACCCAAAAAAACCTCAGAGAACTCTGAATTCAAGTCCAATGGCCACTGAATGATAAACTCAAACTAGATCCAAGCACATCTATCTTTAATCTGATCACCAGAAAGGTAACATTCCTCCACACCCATACCTGTGCAGCTTATTTTAATTTTAAATAGGGAACAGATCCATGGACTTAGACCCAACTAGTCAGAAGAAACCTCAGAACACTGTCAAGTCTGATTTTGTTAAAAATAAAAATTTTCTAGAGTTCTCTGAAGATGTGGAGCCTGGAGTGCCTGGACCAACCTCCTCTACAGAAGGTAAACAGGGATACTTCCCTACTCTCCAACAGGATTGAGGGGCTTTCTCTTTTCCAAAATTTTGGTATTTTTTTCTTCTCATGATTGAGGCCTTAAAAGTTACCCATTTGACTCAGTAGACTCCCACAAGAATTCTTTTTTCTCAGCAGCCTCTGGGATATTTTACCTCTGACCAAGAAGCATTTCTGTTTTTAATCAAAGTTCACAGAAATCAAGAGAGGAAGCAAATTGTGGAACCTTATACAACTTCTTAAGTAAAGTCACATGACATGTCGCAAAATCATCAGTCTATCATAGTTCTGGTTGGTTAAACATAAGTCTCAGGAGGTAATCATGCTGAGGACACATAACCATGAAAATCATAAATGATGGTAACTGTGTTTGGTCTCCTGCTCATTCAGCTAAAGATATGAATACTGTAGAATGTGAAAAAAGGTTAGAAGTTGAGGCAATGCTAAGATTTCATGAGCTAAGGTAAGCAAAGTTATTTTTGCTTAAAATATAATGGGAATTTTTATTCTCGGATCATCTCTACTGTCACAAAAATATCAGGGTCTCCTTTCTTTCCTAGGGTACTCACTTTTTCTACCTTTGATTAAGGAGACCTCATATTTTCTCACTGAAGCAAAGGAAGCCTCAGATCATTGCAGTGTGTCTGAAAACTTAAACATTTATTTAGTTTGAGGAATCACATACAATTTACATTCTGAACATATCTGTTAGTTTTCATATCAGTGACTTCTCTGTAGGCTCCATAATCAGAAGAATTTGTGTTAAGTGTCTTTCAAATTTAAGGGTCTCTAGATTTCCCTTATTCAAAGAAGAAATAATATATGTTTTTTACTTGACAGAGTGTGTATGTCAAAGATTCTTCACTGCATTATTATTAAACCTACAGTTTTCCTTGAACTAATGAAGAAATCTGTGAAACAGTAGGAAAAATATTTGAGGTTCAGTCCATAATATCAGAAATTTGTGGATTATAGTTTCTCAAATTTCTCCCTCAGCTTAAGGAAAACTTTAGGTTCAGTAATGATGATATAAAGAATCTTTGACATGCATACACTGTCAATGAAGGAGCACATGTTCTAACTTCTTGGAATAAGGGAAATCTTGACACGCTTAAATTTGAAAGGGACTTAATACCAATTATTCTGATTACATGGCTGACAGAGAAGCCACTGACATAAAAACTCACAGAGATGTTCATGAAAGTGTATGGGAGTCCTCAACCTAAATGAATGTTTAAGCCTCATTTGGACATAATGGAATGATCTGAGCCTCCCTTTGCTTCAGTGAGAAAATAAAATATGATGTCTACTTAATCAAAGGTAGAAGGAGTGAATACCCCAGAAAAGAAGGGAGGTCCTGTTTTCTTTGTGACTGGAGAGATGATCTGAGTATAAAAATTTCCATAACATTTTGAGCAAACATCTGCTGACAATGGTTTCTTCAGAGAATAAACTTCCAGTCATAGAATCCTCAGTTCTCTTTCTCTAGGAGGTCTTAATATTTACCTTCTGATGTTAGTGACAAGTCATTCCCAAGTAAATGAAGGGATGGCATACCACTCGGAATGGTTATCCTGGGACAAAAAATGATGTTTTTAGACGTAACAGTAACAATCTGAGCCCTGATCTTACTTTTATCTTTCAGATTGCCACTTGAAATGGAGGTGATCCTTCTTTGTTGCCCATGCCTGTGCTGCTGATAAACTGCTTGTGGAGAACATACAGTGAAAGATTACAAACTAATTTGTAAGAAAAAAAATTCTGATTGCTGGGAAGCACATCTCTGAGTCTCAGAACACATGGGTATTCTGTACAGTGAGGACATTTGCATTTGAAATGGTATTTTCTGTACCTTCTTTCAATTCTCAATGTAATCTTTTCACTGAAAAATTATGTGACCATTTTGGTCTTCCTTATCCTCCCAATATATTATCTCTCTCAAAAATGGGACCAATGACCTTCCCACCTATAGTTAAAGTAGTTTTTGTATCTAAATGATAAGGCATAGATTCATAATTGACTCATTTTTTAAAACAAGGGACCCTAGTCCACACTGGTTTGAGGCCCATAGTCCAAGTTTAGAATAAGAGCATAGAACCTGTGCCATCTGATGTCAGGTAAGTCCATAGAAATGTAATAATGTCGACATTTCTGCCTGAAACTAGAAATAACCTAGCCAGCAACAGTCATCCAAAACATTGGGGAAGAGAAATAAGTTGGTGCCTGCTTTCTCTCAGAATGAACACAAACTAAAATGATACAAAACTCTGAATAAGAACTGAAAACTTAGGATCACTGATAGAAAGTGTCTCCACTGTATAAAAAAAAAAACCCAGGACCTTTACCTTTGACAGAAGTGTATATGGCACCTTCACACTGCTTCTAGGAGATTCTGTCAATAGGGCATCAGAGTTTTCCTTTCTTACATGGGGTTCACTTTTCTGAGTGTTAACTTACTACTTCTTACTACATTGAACAGACTGGAAGAAGTCTTGCAGGACTAGTGTTTCCCTCGACCTCATTTGCCAAGTGAGGCCTTGAGCACTTACTACGCCTTACATGGTCTTTATATATTCCTAGTCCTTCCAAGTTGCTTTGAGTCTTTTCTCCTTAAAGGGATGTCAGATCAAGGGAGCCTTATGCCACTCATTCAGCATAAAAGAGAATCTAACATTCCCTGTCTTCCCAATAGGATTGTGGCTCTATTGTCTACCTCCACCCACAAAATGGATTTTAGACAGTACAACAACTACATAAAAGATGGTTAATAATAAGTGATAAGTTATAGATCATTAATTTAAAATGATGATAGATTATAAACAAGAGATAATAAATTATAGAATATAGAATATAAAGGATTAGATAGTAAATAATAAATTGAAGAATTGAAGAGTATCCAAGAAGAAAAAGATGAACATTAGCTAATATATGATAGAGGAGAGATATGGGTTAAAGGAAAATTGATTTGATAATAGACACAGAATGTATAAAGTGTAGAAGAGCGAGAAAAGGATGATGTATGTAGAAGATCTAGAGGATAGATGCTAAATAGATGGAGATAGAGACACTGTAGACACCATAGAAATGGGGCATAGACACAGGTTAAAGATAGAGAATAGACAGAAGATAGACATAGGATAACAAGAAGATAGATAACAGATAGATAGAAGACAGACAAAATAGCTACACTCTAGCTTCTAGAGGATACATGATAGATAAATAGGAGATAAACAAAGAATAGGTAAAGGAAAGAGGATAATTATACGAAACAGAGACACATAGGAACTAGATGTTAAGGATAGATGAAAGAGTGAAAAAGGTGGCCAGAGGATAAATGATACATGGATTGTAAACAGACACAGGACAGCTAGAGGATAGATGGTAGATACGTGGCAAATAGACACAAGGTTGTTAGGAGACAGATGATACATGAAAGACAGACACAGGATAGCTAGAGGATAGATGATAGATAGAACACAAACACAGGATAGCTAGAGGATAAATGAACCATAGATGGAAGGAAGGCACGGGATAGCTAGAGGATTGATGATAGTTGGAAGTCATATACAGGAGATTATTGAATTGTAGATAGATAGATAGATAGATAGATAGATAGATAGATAGATAGATAGATAGATAGATAGATATGTAGACAGGTAGATATATGAGAGATGGAGCAAAGAGAGATACATAGATATTAGATATATAGATAAACACAGATACAGGCTAGCTAGTAGATATATGTTCCATGGATTTTACAGAAATACAAGATACCTGGAGGTTACATATAAGATGTATGGATAGAAGCCAAACAGAGTAGAGCCAGAGGATAGATGATACTTAGATTATAGGGATTAAGGGTAGCTAGAGGATAAGTGCTATATCTATAGTATAGAGATACAGGATAGAAAGAGGATAGATGATGTATAGATAGATGGAATATAGAAACAGGATAGCTAGACGATAGATAGATAGATAGATAGATAGATAGATAGATAGATAGATAGATATTACAGAGATTCAGGATACTTAGACAATAAAAGATGCATCAATGGTAAAAAGATGCAGACTAGCTAGTGCATAGATAATAGATGACAAACAGGATAGCTAGAGGATAGGTGATAGAGAGATGTAAGACAGACACAGGAGGGTGATTGAAAGAAGATTGATGATAG
Organism: Arvicanthis niloticus; assembly: GCF_011762505.2. Lineage (NCBI taxonomy): Eukaryota > Metazoa > Chordata > Mammalia > Rodentia > Muridae > Arvicanthis > Arvicanthis niloticus. The sequence continues at coordinate 11,742 of NW_023045144.1, read as the reverse complement.
GTTGGTAAATAAGTTGGTATGTAGAAAGAAAGATAGATAATAGACAGATAGATATAGATAAATAGAATGCATGAAAACTAGAAGATAAATGATTCATGATGGCATAGTTACACAGGATATCTAAGAGACAGATGATGGAGGGATCGATAGATAGATAGATAGATAGATAGATAGATAGATAGATAGATATGCAGGCTAGCTAGCAGATACATGAACTATGGATGGCATAGTGTCACACTGTAGTTGGAAGAAAGATATTGTATATAAGGATGGAATCCAGGCACAGAATAGCCAGAGTATAGTTGATGGTTTACAGAGTCAGGGTAACTAGAGGATAGGTAATATATTAATTAGATAGACATACAGGATAGGGAGAGGATAGATGATGTATAGGTGATGGAATACAGGTATAGGATAGGTAGATGATAGATGATAGATGATACATAGCTGAAACATACACACAGAAAATTTGGAAGATTGATGATAGATAGGAGATAAGCAGGGCAGCTAGAAGATAGATGGCACATGGGTAAAATACAGACCTAAAGTTGCTAGAGGATAGTTGGTAGATCTATGGATACAAGATAGCTAGAAGATAAAGAATAGAGAGATCAGAGATTCAGGGTAACTAGATGATAAGTGGTGCATTGATGGAATAGAGATATCGGATAGCTAGAGGATAGAATATAGATAGATGGAAGATAGGCAAAATATATCCAGAGAGTAGTTAATAGATGACATACACAGGAAAGCTAGATAATTGATGATTGATAGATAGATGATAGATAGATAGAAAGATAGATAGATAGATAGATAGATAGATAGATAGATAGATAGATAGATAGATAGATAGATGGATGGATGGATGGATGGATGGATGGATGGATGGATGGATGGATAGATAGATAATGTAGGTACATAGGTAAATAGATAGGTAGGTAGATAGATAGATAGATAGATAGATAGATAGATAGATAGATAGATAGATAGATAACAGATATTTCTGTTACTCAAAGGTATCTAGGTATAGCCTAGAGACTCAGAATAGCTACAGGATAGCTGATAGGTAGTATAATAAAGACAAGATAGCTATAGAATAGATGGTAGATGTAGCCCAGTGAGAAGACAAAGGATAGATAGTAGACAGGAGATCTACCATGTGGATAGACACAGGATAGCTGGAATGTAGTTAATTTGAAAGATAGACACAGCATAGTTAGGATTTCTAGGGAATAGATGATAGTTGGGTAGAAGGCATATAGCAGATTGTTCGGAAGATAGGCCATAGACATATTGATGATAGACAGAGGTGTGTAGAAAGATAGATGACTGATTGGTGGAAGATAATAGAGATAATGTAGACACAGGAGAACTATTTGATAATTGACAAATGAAAGTTAAACACATGATAGGTAGAGGGAATATGATAGGGAGAGACACAGGCTATCTAGAACATAGATGATTCATAGATGGAACAAGGGCACATGATAGCTGGGGTATAGATGATCCATAAATGGAAGATAGACTCAGAATAGCTGCAGTGTAGGAGATCCTTTGATGGGAGATAGACTCAAGATAACAACAGGATACATGCAAACAAAGACATAAGATGATTATCAGGCATTGAGCTAGATAGACATAAGATGGCTACAGCATGTAGATGCTATAGATTGTAGAAAGATGTTTACTTAGTAAAATAATGGTCTTATTTGGTTTTAGAATCCACCTTTAACCGACTGAAAAAAATGGAGAGGAATACACAAAAAATGAGGAGGTAAGAATTTGTAATACAATTGGCAAAGCTTTGTGTTCTGACCTCTGTTGTTATTTCAGATGTAGACAAACTTTGTCAGGGAAGCTGAGGGTATTTTGGTCTCTTCTGTGGGTTTTCTCTTCCCCCAGTTTCATTGTAAGACCTGGTAAGAATTACTGTTAAAGCAGGTGAGAAGAGAAGGGAAGCTAAGTCTTGCTATTTCACTCAAGCTAATTCAGGTTTAACTTAAGTGATTGCTAAACAACAGTGCCAGACATTGTATTAGGCTGTACTGGGAAGACATGGAAATGGATTGATTTTTACTTTTAACAGCCTCACAGTCAAAGGGTGGAAACATTGACTTTCATGTTATTGTTTTAATAGAAATAGATCTTATTTGTTTGCTTGTTCATTTATCATTTATTTTGGAAATTAGCTCATGATATTTAGCCCAAGACTTGCATCAAATCCACAATCCTTCTGCCATCTCACCGGAGTACTGGGATTAAGGCCATTTTCTGACATATCCTGCCACAGTAGTTATAGTGTATAATGAAGACCTTGGATGTTACGTGAATGAAAAAGATCTGTCTTTCTGTTGTCTTAGTCCTCTTTTGGGGGCACTATATCAGTAATTAGCCTCAGCTTTACCATACATAAAGCCCATGTTTACTTCTCTGTAAATTAGTGGTGCCTCTAATCCATGCCAGAGGATAACCCATGAAGATCTTTGCAATTTGCTGAAGAGACTTCAGAAACTGATGAATAGACTTGGATATGGATCATCTAGAAAGAGACTCAGAGAACAGCTTGCTATTGCCTCTCTGTCTTCTCAAAGAGGTTTGACTGAGGTCGATTTCCCTGATTCTATGCACTCTTTGTGGCTAAACTTTCCAAATATATTTTCTAGGCCATGTCCACTCCCTTACAATGCATTTCTTCTTCAACACTCTTCAAAATGCCAATAGCTGCTAGCACCCTACTTCACGAGTTCTACACACACCTTGTTCTCATCACTTTCACAGAGCTCACATAAAAATGGAAGGAGAGATTCAACCCCCCAAAGTTGTCTTTGAATCTCTACACATGAGTAATGGAACACATAAGCACCCCCTACCAAACTAACAAAGTATTTCTCTAAATTATAAGCTGAGAATTCTAATATCAATAGTTATCTTAATTTAACACCTGTCATTTCTTTTATGCACAGGAATGTTCAATGTACAAATTATGAACAAAACACAGTTCCTGTTTTTAATACCTATGAAGAATACCATAAGACGGTTCTTCAGGTGAGGGTCTTTTAATTTGTTGTTTACATTTACATGTTGATCACCTAGAATGCAAGATGCACTACATCACATTTCAAAGCACAGCTGGAAAAGAACAAGTTTTCAAACAATAACAAAGCAAATATTATAACAATACACACTCTTAGATGGAAACCTAAACCATGTGCAGGCATCTTTTATCCTTTCAAGCACTTTTATTTAAAAACACAAGGTAGGTAGGTAGGTATCATCTGTTGAAATTGGTGTTGTGAAGAGGCTTCAGAATATCTCATTTGAAATCTGTCAATACTTTTATGAAACCAAATGCATATTTAAACTATTCCAGAAGGTGACTATAAACTGCAGAGATGGTTGTAGGTAAAAGTGCAGGCTGTGTGCTGTGAAACTGTGAGAGTCACTCTTCTACAACCTTTTAGCTTCTGTCTGGTGTTAGTAACTTACCTGGAAAACCTTTTCTTGGAGAAGTTTTTTTATGGCACAAATATGTTGTAAGTATGATCACAGCTGTTTTTAAGCACAAAAATGGGAAAAATAATAATTTTAGTGGCTGTGGAAACAGGGACACATTGTTTTGATATTTTGACTCATGAAAAAAATTTGAAGTTTTTGTTTTTCAATTGAGCTGGGGGTTGTTAGCTCAATAATAGCACTTGTCTAGCATGTGGGTAATCCTTAATTCAATACTCAGCAAAAGTAGCATACAATTTTTTATTAACACAATGATTCTAGGAGGTGGTCAGTTGCTATTTATGTGCTACAAATATCTTCTCTTGCATGAACGATTGGGTGAGGATAAACTCAAACCAGTTCCAAAACACAACAGGTAATAAGAGAATATTTGAAACTAATTTTTCATTTCACTAATGATTATGGTATGAAGATATTCATGATCACATAGGAGTACTGGCTGCTCTTTCAGAGGAGGTAGGTTTAATTCTCTGCACTCACACTGAAGCTCACAATGGTCTGTAGTCCCAGCTACAGAGGATGTGATGCCTTCTTCTGGCCTGTATGGATACCAGGTACACACATGGTACACAGACACATATGCTGGGAAATCCACTCATACACACAAAATAAAAATATTTTATTTTTAAGTCATTGTGGGTCAAGAACAAAGACATCAGAAGGCACCTGAGGCTGCCCCATCTTGTCCAACCACACCATTACAGGCTGTGTACCCAGAAGCTGTGGTAGAACCCACAGTACACACAGATTTGCAGGTCCATAATGCTGAGGTACATCTGATAGTTTTTCAAAATGCATTTTTTGCACCTCTAACACTGTCGAGCTTAAATTCACTTTGTCCAGGTTAACTTTATAGTTTCTAATCTACTAGCTTTTCAAATATACAAGAATGTTTTGTGCTTCAGAGAATAGTTGAAGTAAGTTGAGCTGCTATGAAAATACTGGATTTCTACTGGTCCAGATTTTCCTCATGTGTGGGCAAATCTCAAGAGAGGGCAGCTCTTTTGAAGACTTATCCCAACCTTCTCCTCAGCAAACAGCAGCATAAGCTAGTTTCTTTTCTTCTGCTGGCCTTCATTTCTTCTATCTGTGATTGTGGATATAACCATGTATTTGGATAATGATTTTCTAAAAGGCAGGATTCTTAAATATACAGGATGATCAAGCAAGGGAGTGAGTTTTTATCAGTTATGCAGAATTCTTTGTATCTCTTACAGATCCAAAATGCAGATACTCCACCCCCAATTCCCCAGACAATATTCATAGAATAAAACATAAAAGATGGTTGTTTCAGTTTAGCCCCAGCAATGTGACAATGGCAAATTCCTGAGTCTTGGCATCTTTGATTTTGAAAAGGCCTTCTTGCCTTGCAGGGATTTTTTTTTTTTTTGGAGTATCATGAAATTTCATTGAACTATTTAGAAGAAAATTTATGTGAATACATTTATCCTTTTTAAAAAGTTTTTAAACTAAAATGTTTTGGGTTTTTTAATTTTTGAATTAGTACACAATTAAATTCTCAGTGTAGATATGATTTTTTATTTCTTATAATAATGAGTAATGGGTCTGCAGTCTGGTTATGTATAGGAGGTGGTGGCCCAGGCAGGTCTTAGCAGGGACCAGTGGAACATCTATATGTCTGGGGTTTCTTCAGGGCTTGGGTAAGCAATCACTCTCCATGTTCACTGTGTTTCGTACATTAAGGAAAAGCATAGACTAAGAGCAGATCTTTGTTACTTTGTTTACTTACAAATGCAGCCAAAGAGAACATATGAATACCAGCGTCCACTTATTGGGGAAAAGTTTGCCCAACTCTGTGGGCCACGAGTGATGATGACAGAGGTCTATGATTTGAATATAAGTAGATCCTTCCATGATGAACAACATTCTTACCGAGATATTGAAGAGGAGGTTTGAAATTCAGTTTACTTTTATAACTGAAAGGACATTTCATTTTCAAAAAATGTTGGGTTGCTTCCTTTACTTGGCTTAGCCTACTCAATATGTTGTAATTCAGTGGTCCCAGAAAGTGAAAATTATCTGTTCAAGGTAGACATGAATATAGGCTAGATGATATAAACATGTTTGTGTGGGTGTTCTGGATTTTTAGAAGTCTGTAACCCAGGGGCATGTCCCTGAATACTGTGCTAGCAAAGCAGTCAGTAGTTCCTATAGCCTCATATGTACAGAGACCAGGCTTTTATTGTTTTTAATTCATTTGAATGTTAAGTTCATTTCTTGGGAGGCAGTGTCTTTTTCAAACATTGAATTACTTTTATGTTTATTTTTTGATGCATCAAAACCTGTAGGATAGAGAACAAGAACAATGTGAATATGAATTTGCCCAATGTATTGAAATGCTTCAAAACTTAAAATATGAACGACCAGGGCAGCATCAAACCAGGCAAGGACAAGGATCTTGTGTGCATCGTCCACGAGAACAGGTACTGGGATAGACTGAGCATGAAATATAAGACAGGGATGTATGGTATACCTGTACCTTTTTTACAATAACTCTGTTGTTTTGTACAGGTGGTGACTGTTATTGATGACTTGGGGTCACCCACCATGGAATTTTTTGGAAATGACAATTCTCAGCATTCACAAAATGAGACACATAGGTGAGAGATAGATTGGGAAGAAGGGTGGAGGCCATCGCCTTTTCCCTTGTTCCTGCCTAGTAGTGCCTATCTGATTACCTATTAATAGAATGGAGAATCTTTCACACAGAAAGCCTAGATAAGACAGCCTCAAATGGAGAGACTTCAAATCTAAGCCTTGAAATTAGTTGGCTTCATTACTCAAATTCAGAGTCTCTGTACAGGGTGTTTGTAGAGAGTCTTTATTGACCACAGCTGAGTAATTCCCCAGTTTCATGTCTGTTCTTTAACATTTTGGAATGAAGGCACACTCTATGAAAACCATGGATATAGATGTAAGATTTCTGTTACATGCTGTGAAGAGCTAATAATATATAAATGTGGGTCAGGTTATATGTAGCATGGAGAATTTCTCATGAGCCATCATTCTTTGACTTATGTCACTGCTCCAAACTTCTTCTCTTACAGATGTTGGGAGGATCCTATTGATTGTACCCCTCCACTTCTGCATCATTCATCAAGATCATGCCAAGAAATGACTGCATCACATCAAACATTGGCAGCCTCATGTCAAGCAACATTACTGTCATGTCAAACATCATTAGTGTCATGTCCAGCATCTTTACCATCATGTTCAGCATCTGCACCATCATGTCAAGTACCTGTACTGATACATCAAGAATATGTACCAATATGTCAAGTTTCTGCACCAATAAGTGAAGCATATGCACCATTAAGCTAAATGAATGCATCAAAATGTCAACCATCTGCACAGTTATGTCAAGTATTGGCAGCTTCACGTCAGGCATCTGGACTGTTATGTCAAGCATCTGTAGTGACCCATCAAGTATCTTCACCTCAATGTCAATCATTGGCAGTGTCACATCAAGCATCTGCACCACCATGTCAAGCATCAGCAACATCAGGTCAAGCATCAGTGGTGTCACAACAAGCATTGGCAGCATCATATCATCAATCAGCAATGTCACCTGTAGGTGCTTCTCAATCATCTGGAAAACTTGATTTAAAAATACCTGCCCTGGAATCCGCAGAAAATTTTATGCAGCTATAGAATAATGTTATAGGCCCCATTACAGAACATTATCATTTAGTAAAGGTCCACTCTTGTGTTTCCAGGCAAAGAGAGAATTAGTATTAAAAGTTGAGATATTCTATAGCTTTTATTATTTTGCATTTAGAAGGATTCTGAGCCTCTTCTTCATAAGGGAAACACACTAGAAATATAGTCTCTACTTGAAATGCAGACATGAAGTATTATCAAGTTGAGGAAGTTACACATGTAGAACTCATTGCTTTGTAAAACCAGTGTCTACTAGGATGTGTATATGACTGAGCTAGATGGATGGTTCTCAGGTACAATCGACATTCTGTCTTCCTCAGCACAGATTATCTAATGAAAGAATTCTAGCCAAACATTTAAGTTAACCACTCTCACACACCCCCCTTTATTTTCTCAGCATGCTTCTTTTGACCACCGAAGAGAGAACATTCCACGCTTTCTGCCCCCTGGACAAGATCACTCTGGTTCCTTTTGGGCTGAAGAGGATACTAATCCTCACCCATGAAGGGAAGATGAGGCTGAAGACAGACCTCCACTGTCTGCATGGAAAACGGCCATACAAAATGGGAGAGTCCCTTGATGGGAGAGGGTGGGTGGGTTATACTGCTTTGCTTGCAAATTAAGTTTGTAGTTATTCGTAAGCATAGTCAGTTTATTGTAAATATTGCTGAAGAAGTTGACTGTTACATCCAACTTGGTATGTGATAACAGGTGATCCCTGGCCCCTGCTTTTTCAACACCACTTTGTGTATATGTATATCCAGATGTGCTTTTGTTGTGGCATGAGCAGTATGTCAGGGCCCTACATATTTTTCTTGATGAAATTTAAAATACCATAGAATTGCAACACAGGGAGGAACCTGTTCTATCATGCAGTTTTCCCAAATTCTGATGTCCTGTTTATTTTTATTTTTTTAAATTTCTATCTCTTCTCTGTAGCCCGGTGCTATTTGATATCCTATGTTAAATGGTTATCCAATTGTGAGCAACTAATATCTGTTCAGAATAGTATACATATTTACTTAATAAACACTATGCTCTACTACAAGTCTTATGTCTGTATTGTTGACTTTGATATCCTAGGAATATTACTGACTTGGTAGACTGTGCTTATGTCCTGATGAAGAGCCCATATTTTAGAGCTAAACATCTCATGCAATACCTTTTCCTAGTGTATTAGCATTTTTTTGCCACACTTAAAATGTCACTGGCACTCTTGCATGTGGCTATGAGTATAGACACTGTCCTCCTGAGTGCAGCCTTTCTTTTTGGTTTGTCTTTATGTGTGTGTTGTCTCAGCCTTACTTTTAAAGAAAACAAACCAATGAAATAAAACCAAGAATACTCTGGCATGCCTCCGGGCTCACGGTTTATGCCCGAGGGTTAGAAAAGGAATGTTTCTGTGCTCCCTAAATTCACTGGGATCCTTAATCTCCAGTGTGGTGGATTTGGAGATGAGGTCTTGGAGAGGTGATTATGGTTCTGAGGATAGGAGTATGGCAGTGGCTTTTGATAGCTCCTCAACCATCCTGGTACCAGAGTGACTTTGGAGTTCCCTTTGTCTTCCCACATATCACTTATAGTTCTTACAATCACAGGTATAGCTCTGCATTTTGAAAGGGACTTTAGTACTTTGGTCTTCTGCTGCAGAATAGGACATGGGAGAACAGAACACTTTACTCCCAAACATAAGACTACAGAATGCAGCAATCAGAATAAGCACATCTAAGGGAGAGGCATGGGAATCCCAGGAGACCAGAGGCCACCTGTGGAGAAAACTGGATTACTTCACTGTTTAGAGTGTGGCTGTTCTTGCTGATAACCTCCTCACACAGCCCTGGGACATCTGAGCACAGGTGCCCTCACATTGTTAGGTTGTTGAGTAAATGCTGAGACATACTGAGTTTACTGGTTTGGCTGTTTCCCTTGCTACATCTGCCTAGACCATAACAGCTAAGGGGAAGTAGAAGCACAGAGTTCTCCAGAGCTTGTGAGCACTGGAGTCAACAGCTGAATCTGGCATGCCATGCTGTTCCAGGAGACCTGTTCCTCCCTTCCACACAACAGGAAAGCTGCAAAACCCTCTAGATTGTAGAAACTGGGGAGGAAGCCCTAGCTTCCTTAATCACATAGTCACCTTGTTGATGAAACAAAACCCACAAAACTACAGAATCAAAACCTAGCAAATGCAGACAGGCAAAGGTCAGCAGACAGAACAGACAAACTTCAGTATTTAGAATAGAGAATTCAAGTGTTTGTATAATCCAAATTGCAGCCTGTGGAGCAAGTAGGTGAGAGAGGAGCTCAATATTCATCTGTCTCAGTATGGGGTATGACTGCAGCAAGAAAATAAGCTCTAGGTTTTAGGAGAGGGCTGATATCATGGGGTGGTTTAAACCTGAGCCTCTGGATCTGCTAGGCAAGACTTTGTAGAGTCCTCTTGCACAGTGAATTTCCCAGGACAGGTGATGTGGTTTATCTGGCTTAGTGCTGCTATTCTATTCCACATTCCTCATCTACTGAGAGTTGTTGTCCAACAAGTGCATTCTTCTGGATTTAGGAGAACCAAGACAATACTTTGACTTATGACCTGGACCTCCTGTGAATCTCTATTGATTCATGAGATCACAGGGAAAAGGATAAAAGACAGTTGCTTGACAGCAGAAGCTTTATTTGTACTCCAAAGCTCTCCAGGATCTCAGAACTAATGAACAAAGAAATCTTAGTCATCTTAAACTCACCCTGAAGCCTCCTCCCGAGCAGCTGTGAGACAAGCCCCTCCTAATAGGTTTCACAGTCCCTTCCATTTACTTGGTCCAGTTGAATCTTCTCTCTTGGTTCCCTCATCTAATCATTGTACTTTCTTCTCTCAGTAACAGTCCTTTCCAGACTCTCAGTCACCCAGATAATTCTCAGATATCTGCCTGACTCTGCCATTTTCTCCCATCTGTCACCTAGAAGAGTAGTTCTCACCCCTCTTGGTTTTGACTTCTTTGGGATTAGAACAACACTTTCACAGGGGCTATTTAAGACCATGTGCATGTAAGATATTTACATTACCACTCACAACATTAGCCAAATTACAAAAATAATTTTATGGTTGGGGGTCACTACAATATTAAGAAGGTTGAGAATCACTGACCTAGGACATGCCTGTTTGTCTCTTCTCCTGTCATGCATGAAGGAAAAGGTAAAGAGTAAATGAATGAGAGATAAAGGCAAAAATGAGTAGATTTTATATTGTCTCATCAGCCCATGTTCATCTTAGGCCTGACAACAAGACATTAGGGAAGATTTACTAGCTAGTGGCTCCCTTCATCAGCAAGAACACATTGGAAAGGCTCTGCACATTGGGTTCCAGGATTGCTGTGGTTTAGGTTCAGCCTGTGATGCTACATAGCATGGTCTCAGGCTCAAACCAAAGGTCTAATGGCTTTTTAAGCCCAGAATATAAATTAAATTTCATCTTCACAACAACTTCCCATAGCTTGTGGTGTCCAAGAACACACAGTGTGTGCTTTCTGTGCTTATTTTAAAGTTGGAGTCTTGTCAAATCCCTACACATGGGCCAGGAACTCAAGACAAGCACAGATAAAGAAGGTTCCCATTGTTTCTTGATGCTCACAGATTCTTCTGTTCTTGCCTACCATACCATACCATCATACTACCATACCAACACAGACTACCACAGCATACCACTGCACAGCACATCATAGCACAGCACACTACAGAACACCACACCACACCACACCACACCACACCACACCACACCACATATAAGCCATTGGGTGGGTATGAGCAATGGTTCCAGCTTAGTAAGTATCTCCAGGCACTTTGAAGTTCAAGATGTGTTTAGAGGGGGCAATAGAGCCAAAGATACTCTGGACACAAGAGTCCCAAGCAAGATAGGAAGTGGTCAGACTCATTTCTGGTCATCTTTTGCCCCTTCGTGTACAGTACAGGAATTGTAGCTCTTCAGTGGCCTCCTTTGTGACCTTTCAAGTTAATATTACCCATGTGTTCTGTTCTCAGCCTTTTCAGACATTATGTTCTCTTACCACAGTCAGTCTTTTGCCCTCCTTGCCTGTGCTCCAGTTGAGGAACAAGTAGCCAGTATTGGATAAATCCATTTGTCTACTCTCAGAGTCTCCATACAAAGAAAAAGAAGCACAAATGTTGATGAACAAATCACATAGCTTATAAGCTCACAAGCTTCAGTAGTCTCACTTACTCTTCCTTGTTCAGGAGGTTCATGCGTTGAGTCTTTACAGTCTCATGCTCAGACTTCCTGGTAGTTCTCAAGCTCACTGTGCCTTGCATTCCTTATGTTCAATTTAGAAGTCAGAAGTATGTGGCAGGAGTTGCTTCAGAATCTCTTCAGGGGAACTTTTTTTTGGCCAACTTCTGTACTCAATCCTTCCTCATGCTAAAAGAAGTTTTCTGCCTAACAGTGAGTGATATCTTTATGTACATTCTGGTTATCACTCCATTCTGTGTAAGTCCCTCTGCAGCACCATAATCCACCTTTCTATTTTACCAGTTCCAATC